>NC_054869.1:42082127-42385912 GCF_018320785.1 Cheilinus undulatus | reverse complement strand
CTTAACTTGAACGCTCTGCTGCTGTTTCAAAGATAGAGCACCTAAATACGCATTTGTAGCCGCTGTTATTTCACATCTACATGTCCATGTGTGGCCTCTAACATGTATCAGTGTCACTAATAGGGTGACCAGATCCCAACTCATCGCACTACATTTGTGTGGGATACCAGTACATCGAGGTAGTCTAAAATAATAATGTTTTTTGTTGTTGGTGTTGGATGCATCCTTAAGCTGCCACTTCCCAGTTTGATTAAGTGATCACATGGCCGCCCCTACCCCCCGATGCTAGGTAGCTCTCGCTGCTTTCTCCAGGCAGCCGTTGATGAATGCCAGATTTTAAAACACTCACTTGAAAACTGGAGCCTGTCAGTCACAATGCACAATGCTGCTACTGCATCCACAGTTAATATTTGTTCTTCGTGAGTTTTGTTTCACCTTTTTCTTTCTCTTCTGTGTTGGTTGTTTAAAAGCAGTTGGCTAACACTTTTCCGTTCAGGCTCTAGACTGAAGAATGATTTCAGACTTATTGGCCGTGGGACTTCATGTACCAAACCATGACCCCCAGACCGACAAATACAAATACCAGTACTCACCTATATTGATTAGGTGAGTAATGGTAATTGTATCTTTTTGGAGGGTTTAACCAGGCAGCAAGAGATTAGAGCATGACACATTGTTCCTTTCAATGGTATTTTTCATCCAGTCTTTTAAAACTTATGGGCAAGAATTCCCTGCATTCTTCCCCATATTCTGATGACTTTATCAATACATCCCCCTTTGTCAGTTAATAGCAATGACTCAGTGTGAGACATTAAAACTTGTTGGCATTAGCATTGGAGTTTTAAATCCTTGCATTTGCATTGTTGCATGCAAGAATAATTTCCCCAATGGGACATCCCGCCCTAACGACGACAAAATGGTGACTGTATCTAGGTAAGATTAAATCAGGATTACATGTACCAGATCCATTTTTTTTAGCACAGTATGCAGACTGAGCCTGGGAAAATCCCAGGGAACTGACCCTCCCCAGATGTGATTCATTAATAAACACATGTAGGTTGCATCCATGGCATTGATGCTAGTGTCTCAGCTAATATTTGCATCCTTTTAGAGCTACAAGGATGTTTGCAAATTATTGTTGAGTTCAAAAGTTGTCAAAATGTTGCATCAATATCAAGTAGGAATGGACTGTGTGGACCAAATGTGGCTGAGTAACTCATTCTAGCACCATGGACTACAGAGGAGTCTAGCTTAGTACGTTTCTGGAGGAGTCTTTAGCCTTTTCTTTGAGGTAGAAAGGAACTCTACATTCCACCAACTGGGTAGAACAGAGAAGAGTTTGGTTAGTGACTTGGGACCCTGTTGTAGTGGGACCACCAGGCTTCTTTGACCAGCAGAGAATAACAGGTGAGCATGAGTGCAGACCTGGATGTGAGATTCCAGGTAGAAAAGGGTCATTTTTATCCACTGGTAGTATTCACAGATGTAAAACAGCCTTGAATGTAAAGATAAAATATGCTTAAAAAGGGGAATGTAAAAGAATGGCACCATGCTTCATTTCAAATGGACTGCATTTAGTATATTAAATGCAAAATTCAAGTAAGCCTAATGAGAACACAAATGGATGTGCTTGTGTGGCGAGCTGCAAATTAAAGCGAACAGGTGTTGTTGTGAATCTAACAAGGTGAGAGTGCAGGTGAAGGTTTTGTTAGCACTGAGTGGCTGTGGCCATCTCTGTTAAAGTACAAACACAGAATTAATCCCTGCAGGGAGATGTTGTTTTCACCTCCACAGGCAGGTCACAGAGTCAGCTCACCTACTGAACACCACCGCAGGAGCTTCTCAACAACCCCGAAGCAGGACAGATGTTTGCACAAACAAACTTTTGTCTTTTAATGCATGAAAGATCCAGTATTTGTTGCAGATATTACTTTGTTATTCCATCAACCCAGTGCATGTGTCTTTTCTGACCTCATGGTCAGTCTTTGTCTCTCTGTGGCTGTGATAAAATAATAGTAGCCAGTTGACTTATTCTGTAACCTCTATGTTTTCTCCCTACAGGCCTCTGTGTTTGACCCGCCACTGATCACATTTAAACATCACAACCTTTGAGAGATTTTTTCCCATGTTCCCATCTCTCTTTGCTTTTCTAAACCATTTAGCCTCAAAGTCCCCGTCTCCGTTTTCATGTTTACTGGCTTCCTTCCAAATGTATTTCTCTTGCTGCTTTTCTTATCCATTTCTGCTTCATTTGATGCAAAGAAATCAAAACTTTGCTCTTTGGTCTGAGTCTTTACTTGTCTGTTTTCTTCATCTGTGTTTTTCTGTCAAAGCGCAGCCAGGGAACATTGAGACCAGGGGAAATACAAAACAGTTTATGGAAAAGAAACATAAAGTGGACCGACAGACTGAGTTACAGCAAGGAAAGTAGGGAAATGGCAGGAAACACATCTTTTTGCTTTTCACTTATGACTTAGTCACTGTAGTGAGCTGTTTTACTGCAAAGCCAAAACTGGCTCACAAAGCCCTACACTGCACAAAAGTATTCCCATAGGTTTATATAATTAATGGAAAATGACTTTATTCATAACAGCCAATTAATTACATTTGACTCAGCATTTTCCTGCTTTTTTGTTTTCCTGGAACCATATCTTTTTGGAGAAAACTTGATTTTCTGCTTTTCTTATCACTACTCTTGAAGAGCAGCTTATCATCTTCTGCTTCTATTTGTTTTAAGTTGCTGGCTGTTGATGCTGATGACAGAAAACATTGGTTTAAAGACTGAAAAATAAAGAACTTTTCTTTTGCACTTTATTTACTCTGCTTGCTAATGAAAATCCTGAAGATCTGAGTTGCATTTTTACAGATTTAATCATCAATTACCACAGAAATTGGGTTTACCAGGTTGGTTGTAGATACATAGGTAGTTGCAGAGATCTGAATGGCACAACTGGACCCATCCAGAAAATCCTAAACTATGACTGACCCCTTGCCCTGTCAAAGATTTTTTTAGTACTGATAAATTCTAACACACAGTGCTACAGTGCCAAACTTTTATGTTTGGGCTAAAAATTCAGGCTTAAGTAAGGCGTACAGTGAGTAAGCTGCCTGAGGGCGCCATTAGACAGGATTGACACAACCGTAGTAGGACTATGGATGGCCTTGCGTACTACCAGGGGCATGGGAAAATAAGATTTGATGAAAACATAATGGAGTCCCCACTTTTAGAGAGAGTAAGGGGTGAATGTGGCAAGTAAGCATGGCCGAAGGTATCATCCAGGCAGGTTGTGTTGCCACTACCTAGATATGCTCACCTAAGAGCCTGAAAACCACTGGTGGTCTTCTGGCATATTACTAGGACTGAAAAGGCACCGGCAAAAGAGATGCCATCAAGTATCAACCTTGGTTGCCAGGCAACACACATGCATCAACATGTGTTGAGCTTGTCCCTGGCTGCCACATCCACCCCTGTCCGGCTTTCATTGTGGAACATTGGACCCCCGCAGTGAATCCTTAGCACTCAACATGCCTAAAACTTTTGCACAGGAATGTAAGTCACACCAGTATATAAGAATCAGCCTGTTTTGGGGGTCTCCCAGAGGGGAAAAAAAGGTTTAATCTTGCTTTTTCGGTGACAGTGTGTGGTTTCTGTACAGCTGTGTAGCTCCTCTGCACCATCAGTTCTCACCATGTGTTTGCACTCCTTCTGACCACCAGAACAGGACAAAAAAAGCTCTTGGTCTAGGACGCCAGTGAGATGCTGACCCACAATCCATGATTCCATCTTCCTGGTCATGCTTCTGGGGACTTTTCATTTTCAGATATTTAAAATAACTTTGGACTTTACATGGTTTCTAAATACATACAAGGATTTATTTTTTACGAGAATTTAGTTGAACAAATATGTTAAGATTTGAGATTGTTGCATTTTTTGCTTTGAAAGAGTTGCAGACACCTTGTTTTTTTCTGTCAGATTTAATAAAAGAAAACTAAAATTAAAGAGAGAATGCTCTTTAACTGTTTGACCGTGCCATGTTTTTTTTTGTTTTTTTTTACTGATTTCTATGGTCTCGTTTCAGTCTTGACTCAGTCTCGACCCCCAAAAGTCTTGGTCTTGTCTTGGTCTCAGTGTACTCTGGTCTCTGGCAAGTCTTGGTCTCAGATAGTGTGGTCTTGAGTACAACACGAGTCCAGACACTAGTGGTGGTGATGGTGTTGGCTGATGATGCCACCCGAGGCCGACTGGATGAAAGTGGATCAACTGTGAAGCCCGGGATTGAAGAGGTGATGTCTGAGGATCATGCAGTGGAGAGGCTGACCACTCTAGGAATACCAGGGGTTGATGGCTGATGATGACATCTTGTGGACTTGTCGGTGATGAGGAGTTTGAGTGTTGCCATGAGGGGCACCAATAAATGACATGAAACAACGCGGGAACATTTCTCTGAGCCATGTGTAGAAAATACCAGTATGTAAATCCTTCCTCTAGAAGCTGTCCATGTCTTTCCTTTGAGCACGTTTACTACCAGGTCCCATTTTTCATAGAGGAAACTCCAGCTCTGACAGAGTACATCCTCCTTCTTTTGTACTTCTTCTCCCAGCTGACAAGTAAACTTTGTTATAAGCATTGACACTTTAGGACTAAGAGAAATCTTCCAGGGTTGTGTGCAGCCTCGGTGATTGATAGAAATGTTTGTGACAGTATCCACTTGTCCTGATACTTGTCTTCCATTTTTCATCTCCTTCCTCCCCCTCACCTCCCCCAGCTGACAGCAGTGGTTTTGTTGATGTGAGTGACTGTCATGCTACAGAGACCCAAACTTCCCTGCTCGTCTTCCTATAACAGACTGATGTGAACGCTCTGAGCTCTGCATCCAAACAAAATCAGACACCGAGTGATCTGGGACTATTGAAGCCTCAGGTAATTCGCTCGCTTTCTGCCCGGCAACACAAGCTTTGTGACTTCTGCGCTGACAAACAATGAAGAAAACTGGGGCTACGCCAGTTTCAGCACTGAAACTCCCGATGAAGTGACATCTGTCTGTGTCCTCTTTACGTCTACTCCCACCTTTTTGTTGTGGTTTGACGTGTTTACTGCTTTGACATTGCTCTGATGACAACATGGTAACCTGCTTTCATGGAGGATGTAGATAGATGTATATTTATGATCTTTCACAAATATGTGGTGTCAAAAATTTGGCACATTTGTTCAAATTTCCAACATTTTTTTCGAAGCTGGCATGAAGACAATCATGTCAGTGGGATGAAACATCATGTTAAGATGTGTGACACTCTTCTTGAAGAAAGGAAGAAATCGGGTTTCTCTGCTAGAAGTCTCACCATGTTTACTTCAGATGCAACCATACAGTTAGCCCATGATTTGTAATATCCACTGTTCTTCATTTTTAATTTGACCTATGATGGTCCTGTATTCCAACAAGGGATTAACACATAATTTATTCATTTAATGTACGATATGTACATGTGTAAGTGTGTATCACTGGCTGCCCCTGCATTTAAGTCAAGATTTAATAGATTCTGTTTTGTGTCCCACAAGGGGAAATTAGTTTTGCAGCAGGAGCTCACAAAAGACAACCTCAACAGTAAAATAAGACAATAAAAAAAGTCTCACAATAAAAAAGAACACAATAAAAATAACAATATACACATAATCAACAATAAAATTCAGTCCAGAGCTCCTGCTGAAATAGAAATTACAACCATGTAATGCAAAGTGCAATGAGGAGATGTGAAAATAAGTAATAATAGTGCCATCTAAACTGCATTCAAATGATCACCCCATTATTTTATATTGAAAAACCTTTGCTGAAGGTGGCCAGATGCACCTGGAAGCGATGCATTGCAGGACTTCACACCATTGTTCTTCTTCCAGCACGGCCGACCGTGACTGATGGAGTGTTTTTCTGAGAGAACACCTGTTTTGTGCATCACAACTGCAGAGAAACTGCTCTGTTTGAGAGCACAGAAGAAGAAATTTTGCACCACCCTCAGACTGAGGTGTAGAGTAGTGCCCGACCGATTGATCAGCCAGCCTATTAAAGATAGTTGTTAATCATGCAGAAGTTCGATGAAAGACACCGATGTTAATGGCGTCATATTTTCTCTAATAAAGAGCAAGGGGTAGGACCTTGGAGCTGGTGGACAAAAAAATAGCTGCTGATCCTTGATCAGCTAATTTTTGTAAGGGAAAGCGTTTACAATGATGGAACTAAACAAATGACTAAGAAAAGAGGATCCATACTGTTCTTCACAACAACAAGCCAGTGATACCAGTCTGTTGGTGAATTTTTCATATGAGCAAGTGACCTAGCAGAAAACGGAGATGATACACCTGCTCTATGATCCCTGATTAAAGTCAGGGCTGTTCAGTGATAAAGCACCTATCTGTGCTCCTATTAAACAAAATAACACAGGAGATGTGTCACTGTGCAGATAACAATCACAGTTTAATTATCGTTATACATCAGATGGAGTAGCCTATGCTGCATAAACATGTTAGAATCTGTCTTTCTCTCCATGCAGTCAAATGGTGTAATGCTGTTTTAAAGCTCCACAATAAAGTGCATGCACTAAAGCTTTGTGAATAAGTCAAAGGCTCCAGCTTCAGTGCTCTTGTTTTTGTGTGTTGCGCACAGGCGCACAGACGCTGAGCCATTACGTAGTTATCTGGGGATAAAACTTCCCATGCAAATTGACCTTATTGCTTTAAACATCTAATGATGAGGACTTCACGGCACAAATAGATTAAAGATTAGTCTACTATCAGAGAGAGCTGATGGAAGTGCTCACACTGCAGTTTTTTCAGAGATTATGAAACAATTCCATCTCTGTATGAGTCTGTGGCTCCCAGCTGCTCTTTTATTGATGCGTGGCACCTTTACACACGACAAAGATGTGAATATGGTGGCTGCACTCTCCTTCATTCAGGAAGGAAACTTTGTTGAGGCCATGCTTAAGTGAACACAGTAATGTTTCCTTTTTTTTAAATTCAACACACAGTCTGTTCATTTGAATATTTAACACAGATTGTCAGAATCTGTATGGGATGCGGGCTGGATCGGACACAGCTTTACAGGTGTAGACGGAAGTGGATGGCACGTGCTGCAGGAGTGGACAGTTATGGTCAGAAATCCAGTGGGAGCGGGATTAAGAAAAGGGTCCTGTGCTAGGGCTCTAGTGCAGAGTACGCAGGAAGCCTCCACTGCAGGTGAAATACCACTGCTTGTATTTTCTTTTTTCACCCTCCTGGTGAGGCAGAAGACTGATATCATGCACCAATGTTTTCTTTTGTAAATATGTGGATATTTTAACAACTTTTGTCTCAGAATGATAGCGTTTTCACTTTTGACCCCAAAAGATGGGAGAAAAAGTTTGTCTAAAAATCCATAGTCATTATTGTTTACTGTTAGTGGAAACTTTTGAGTTTTGTTTTCCATTTATCTGTTTATTTTATCTTTATAGTTCCATAACTTTTCATGTGTTCATGTAATATCTAGTGAAATACATTAAAAGCAGTTATCTGAGCATCTTTAATGCCCTGTTTATAAATATTGCCGATAACAAAAAAAAAATTTAGAATGAGGAAGGGTGTGACCATAAGCTGTGCAAAGAAGGGGTGTGTTTGTGCATGTGTGTGTGTGTGTGTAGATAGTAATTTAGGGGAGTGTACCAGAAGTGGGAGGTACTGATTTAATTTGTCCGTTAACTAAAATAACTGAGAGCAGAGTCCAGATAAAGGGTCATTCTGTGGAAAACACTGTGATATCTTTTTGAACTTAAAATAAGTGGAATTTAGAGAATATTAAAGAAAATCAGATTAAAATAAAAGGTTTAAGTTTTTCAGGCTGACAGTAAAGGGATTGCCTCTGAGCCAGCAGCATCAGATTGGTGCATCATTCTTGGTCCAGCCTCACAAACAAATTGAAGACATTTCATCATTACAAACACTGATTTCCCCTGCTGGGAAACAAACTCTGCTCCCCCTGATGTTCTGTTTTACTCTACAGTCTATATGTCCTGCTTTTGTTTTGTTTTTCCTCTTTCTGTCTGTTTTATTTTTTCATATCCCTGAGACCCTCTATGCTCTCCTTTGTCTTCAAAGTAATATCTCTTTGTTTCATAACATGCAATACCTTGCAACAAATATCCAGCTTTGCCCTTCAGACGCAGACAGACGTCCCTAACAATAGTTTATGGACCAGATATCAGCCTGTTGCACTCTTTTAACTTTCATGCTCCAAACATGGTCATGCTGGCTGAAGTAATCATTGCAACAAATGAGTCACCTCTGTCATTACTGGACGTTTTCACAGACACTTATTAATTTGAAAGGAAGAAATAGAGACTGATCAGTAATAACACTTATTGCAAAAGCAAGCAGGGCTTATCTTAGAATTAAAATGTACTTTTTAAAAAAGATGAACTTTTATACCAGTGCAAAGCAGCAACTTTCAGGTGTCATCGTCAGGGCAGCTGACGAAAACAGGAAGAGTCCTTGCAAATTACCCTTTATTTAGTTTTTCATTTTGATTTTAAATGTCCTCATCAGATCAATATATGGGTAAAAGTACTCAGCTGCCTGACCATTACACCAACACGAAACGACACTGTGCTCAAATATATGCCCCCTTTTACATCATCCACTCTTCTTGGAAGACTTTCCACAAGATTTTAGAGTGTTTCTATGGGAATTGGTGCCCATTTTTTCTGTAGAGCATTTATGAGGCCAGGCCTGGCTTGAAATCTCCATTCCAGTTCATCCCAAGGTGTTGGATAGGCTTGAGGTCAGGGCTCAGTGTGGATCAGTCAACTTCTTCCACACCAAACTCATCAAACCATGTCTTTATAGTCCTTGTTTTGTGCACTGGGGTGCAGCCATGTTGGAATAGAAAATGGCCTTCCCCAAACTGTTGCCACCAATATTTCCCTTCGCTGGAGATAACGGGTCCCAGCCCAAACCCTGAAAAACAGCCCCGTACCATTATCCCTCCTCCACCAAACTTCACAATGCAGTCAGGCAGGTAACATTCTCCCAGCGTCCCTTTTGTTCTGTCCCTTTTGGGTCTAAATCTTAACAACTACCCCAATGTTACTTAGAAAACTAAAAATAACTAACAAAAATTAAACTAAAATAACAAACCAGGAGGAAAAACTAATGCAAACTAAACTGACATTGAAAACAAAAAGTAAAAAATATATAAAAATAAAGATCAAACTATTATAGCCTTGATTGTAATGCAAACCAAGACATTCTGGTCTCTACCTCTGTGTCGATTGTCACACCTCCTCTGCCTCCAAACCGCCTCTACCATACATGTAACACAGCATCTTGGATTAATATTAAAGGAAATGCATTACCAGTGCCTCAAACTCCCACCTGGGATGCCATGATGAGTCCTCACCTGCTTAGTTAACAGCATGCATATCTCCAGAAATGAATGGCTCCAGTGGCTACGTTTAAAACTTTCCACCTTTAGTTTTCTAGGCCATGAACACAGGAATGCAAAAGCATTGGATGTGCTTGATCTTTTCACTTTGTTTTGTTTGTTCTTTACCTCCCACTGCGTCCCTAAATCCCAGTCCCATTCATGCTACATCACATGTGCTTCTCTTTGCATTTGTTAAGAGTCCATTTGCCATAACTATCAGCCCGGCTCCATGAACCATTTGCTGTAATTGGCATACTTTCCTCATTACTTTTGCAGCAGTTTTGTCCCTTTTGTCCATTTTGGCCTCACACTGTGTCTTTTGTTTATTTCCTCTCCTACCTACTAGTTGTCTCAGCTCCAGTGCTGGCTTTCTTGCTGGTAATAATTGCCTCTTTGGCTGTTGTAGTCTCTACCTCTCTATTGTCATGTTCCTTGCTCTTTCATTTTAAAAACATAACATTTTTCCTTGTTTGCTGCTTTTTGCACAAGTTTTTTTCTGCAGTCTTTGCCCTTAAACTGTCTCTCCCTGGCTGCCTGTTATTAAACGCTGTTATGCCAGCAGTCGGTACCTTTCACAAGAGTTTTGTTTTCCTTGCTTGCTTTCTTCTTTGCCCTCGGTGCCATCAGGCCTGTCTGAATCCCCTTTACCTCCATCTTCACGTCCCTTCTATCAGTCTTTATGTTTGCTATGACTCCCTCTCCAGCTTTTAGGGAAGCATTTGTTACCTTCCTCGCCCTCCTGGGTTTTCCTTCAATTCTCCTGCTGCCCATTAATGGCCTTTGGTCCTCTGCAGTCCTGCTCACTGAATTCCACATCCTGGTCCCTGCTGCCTTCATGCCAGCGTGGTTACCGTCTCTCAGTCTCTCTAGTGGCTTGAACTTACTATGAGTCCTCATAAGTAATGGGCCCAAGTCTGATTTGTGGAGCCCCTAAGAGATTGTTGCTTCGGTCTTTGTAACACCGCTGAACCTGAAGTAATCTGCCATGATCTTTAACTCTCCAGTCCCACATACTTTTACCTAAAAACCCATTTTTATCTCCTCTCCCTTTTCCACATTTCATTGCCCTCTTCCACCCTCTTATTCAGTCACAGTCTCTCTTCCTCTCACTCTGCTGCTGTCATGTTGCTTTCCATTACTTCCCCCTTTCTCATTTCCTTCTAGTTTGTGATCTTTAACCCTCTTTTACCTTATCTATGCTCCCTCTTCTCACTTGTTTTTTACTTCTTTATTCCTCTTTTTTTTATCACTTTTCTCCCCCTATATCTCCTTTTCCTTTCTTGTCTGATTCCGGTGCTCTGATATGTTCGTTTTCTCCCTCTGTCTTGGCTTACTTGCACTCCCGTCAGTGGAATGCAGCTATTTAAAACCTCACACTTATTCTTCTCATGGCACCGCTTTCAAAACAGCCAAGAAAAGAAGGAATTGAGGGAGATAAGTGCTAGTAGAGAGAAGAGAGAAGAATCTCACAAAGTTAACATTAAATCTGGGGTGAATCTTCAGAAGTAGATATTGTATGCTTATCCTCTGCTTCTATTTACTATTTGCAGATTCTAAGCAGGGCTTTGACTCTTGCTTCTTAAGCTAACATAAAAGCCATACACCAGAGCAAACGCTTAAACACTCTTCAGCTTTTACTTTCTCTGGAGCATTACTGGCCCAGGAGGAAATGTGAAGTCATGCTTTTTTGTGTGAATCTTTGGCTGGATTATTAACTTAAACTGTTGCTGCAAATGACAATGCTGCTTGTTTTGTCCTCTGCAGGTCTGGTGGTGAGAGAAGCAAGTATAGAAATCACACGACAGCAGGTGGAGGAGCTGTTCGGCCCTGAAGATTATTGGTGTCAGTGTGTCGCCTGGAGCTCCGCCGGAACCACCAAAAGCCGCAAAGCGCACGTCCGCATTGCATGTAAGTACACTGCTGTGAGCACGCATGTGAGGAGTACAGGGCCCATTTTAGGACATCCTCAGTTCTCAGAGTCAGGTAACAAATCTCAGATGAAAAAGCGTCAGGTCTCAGGAAAACCTGTGTTATGTGTCAGACTTCAGAGGAAACACCCTCAGGAAAAACTCCATCAGACCAAATGGCCTTAGATGGAAAAGCATCGGAGAAGAAAGGGTCAGATCAAAAGGCATCAGGTAAAAATGGCATTTGACAAAATGGCATCAGATAAAATGACCTCAGACATAAAAAGGCATCATACAAAGTCTTACCATATGAAGAAGCATCAGATGAAACAGCTACAGATGAAATAACCTTGGACAAGATGTATCAGACGAAAAATCATCACATGTAAAGTTATCAGACAAATCTGTTTCAGGACTAAACAACCTCAGATGAGGGTGTCAGATGATATAACCACTGACAAGAAGGCATCAGACGAAACAACCTCTGACAAGAAGACATCAGCCAAAACTACCTTGGACGAGAAGGCATCAGTGGAAACGACATCAGACAGAAAGGCATCAGACAAAATAACATCCGATGAAATGGCATCAGACTATTTCATTCAGAAATAAACAACCTCAGACAAAACTGCATCAGGAGAAATGGTTTCAGCCAAAATGTCAACCTGCAAAACGTATCCAGAGTTAACAACCTCAATAAAAAGGCATCAGACAAAACAGCATCACATGAAATTATATCAGACAAATTTCCTTCAGTTCTATACAACCTCAGACGAAATGGCATCAGACAAAATAACCTCAGACAATGAGGCATCAGACAGAATAATCTTGTAAAAGAGGGCATCAAATGAAAAGGCATCAGTGGAAACAGCATTAGACAGAACTTATTTAGTGTAACTAACCTCAGACAGAAAGGCAGAACATCCTCAGACAAAAAGGCATCAGACAAAACAACATCAGTTGAATCAGGTTTAGAAAAATCTCCTTCAGGACTGAACAACCTTAAAGGACACCGCATCACATGAAATGGTTATCAGACAAAACGCCTTCAAAATAATCAGCCTTAGACAGAAAGGCATCAGATGAAACCTCAGATGAAATGGAACTGGACAGAACTTATTCAGAGTAAACAACCAGAGCTGGAACAGTATCAGAAGAAGTTGCATCAGAAAGATTAAGAGTAAACAACCTCAGACCAAAAGGAAACAGACAAAAGGGCATCAGACAACACTCCTTCAGGACGAAACTCCTTCAACGCGATGACGCCGGATGCATGACAGCAACAACAAACTCAACCTGTCAGCTGTGTGGGAGAAGTCTGAGGTGTGGGAACAAGACAGCAAAGTAGCTGTTTGCATCACTTGTAAAGTACATCAGATGTGTGGAGGAGCTTGGCAACATGCCTTTAACACCACCAGTTTAATTTCAAAAACCGCCAACCTGATGACTACAAGGACTATAAAGAATGGCAAAACTTCGTGCCAGGGAAAACTCATCAGCAGCCTCTACTTAAGTCATTCAACAAAGCTAAAAAATCCAGCAGTGACCCCCCAAAGGTAAGGAGCTGAACAGGAAAATCATTGAATTTATAGCTCTTGATAATCAGCCTTTCAGCGTGGTGGAATATACCGGCTTATGATGCATTCAAAGCCCCGCTACGTTATACCTAGCAGGTGCTTATAGCCTTACCTGGACTGCAAAACTTTGTTTCCAGTCAGGTAGAGAAGCTCTTGTTAAAGCTAAACATATTAGCCTCACCACGGATATATAGACATCAAGTGTCCATCCTGTTAGCACGTTTAGCCTCACTGCCTCCGTGGATAAATGAGGATTTTACTCTTAAAAAGTCTGTCCTACACTCACAGGAGTGCTCACTCAGCAGTTGCAGCCGCTTTTGATAACATGTTTGTACATTGAAAATAGAGATAAAAACAACGTGCATGTTGTCCTATGTGACATGCACGAAACATGGCAAAAGCAATGACGGACTTCTGTGTGCCGTCTCCCATGCACACTTGAAGGTGCACAAAGGTGTGTCCAGCATTGGAGATGTGGATTTCACTGTGTTGTTACAGAGCGGTTTACAGTGAAATGCCCATTAAACTTGGTTGCTTAATTAGTTTGTGCTGTCTAAAGCAGAATCAGGAGAACTACTTTAGTTGAAGTTTTATTTCTGTTCACCTTGAGTCTCAGACATTTTGAATCATAATTAAGTTCTAACTATAGCTTATAACTATGAAGTATAGCTATATTTTTTGCATTTAAGAATCTGTGTTGTTGATGTTATTTAAAGCCCTTTGTCAGGAGTATCTCAGGGAGCCATCCTGCAAACTGGCAGAGTAATAAGGAGAATCAATCTAAATGTATAAGCTATTTCTTTTTTTGCACGGTGGAGCTCAGTGTAAGTAGATTATTTTGCTGCTGCTTAAAAACTTTAGCTGTACTGTTAAAAATACATGTAAGCATGTGATACACATGTAACCCAAAGACATTACTGTAAGTTTGTCATTACTGTATGGCTGTATTTAAAAAAAAAAAAAAAAAAAAAAATATATATATATATATGTATATATATATATGTATATATATGTATATGTATATATATGTGTATATATATAATATATATGTACATATATATATACATATATATATATATATATATAATATGTATATATATATCCTTCAGTTCTGATAAAAATCAAACATTTTGTCAGTTTGTACAAAAATAGACGACCAATATTTAAAAAAATTGTAGTCCATGATATAATTGGTGTTTTTAACAGTGGAAAAAATGTAATTAAATATCGGTATTGGTATCAACCAAAACTTGTTTCAAAATATCGGCATATCAGATATCAGCAAAAATCCAATATCATGCATCCCTAATATTAGTGATATGTTTGCATTTTCCTTCTGAATAAAATTATTTTTCGTTGTGCTGTTTTATGTGATGCCATTTTTAAGGCCATTTTTTCCTGAGCCTTTTATTTTGATGCCATTTTTTAGAACTTTTCTACTCACTCCACTTAGTCTGATGCTATGTTTCCAGAGGCTGGCTCATCTGAAGTCCAGCACATGACAGGTGCCGCTGAGACCTGATGCACTTTTCTTTTTCTTTTTTTTTTTTCTGAGGACTAACAATTGACTCCAACACCTCCAATGGAGGGGAATACATTAGAAGATACAGAAACATTTTCTTGATTTTCTTTTGCTTGTCTAACTTAAAAGTGCTTGTTGACTTGTTTTGAGAAGTGTGTGATTAAAAACACCCATATATGTGACTCATGTTAACATTTGGCCAAATGGTGCCACATGATTAAGTGGAGAGTAATGGAAATACAGATTTCTGAACTTCTGCTTGCCTCCTTTTACAACACAGGAAGTTGCTGCCTGCTAATCTGCTTGAAATTAAGGATGTAAACTTTGACTTTGCCTTCTTTTGAAGTATAAAGGCTCATTAATGTTACTCGGTATGGATTTTCCACTTAAAACTTTGTGGAAAAACCTTGAAGCTTGGTACAGTCTTCAGAGACTCTCTTATGATGGGAGCTTCTGTAAGGCCCAGACTTATCTTTTTAACTTTGGTCTACCATCAGCAGCTTCCTGTTACGGTCTGCTGAAGAATTTAATATGACAACTGGGAGTCTGACTATAAGGTCACCAAAAGAACATGACCAGACAAAACCCAGCCAGACTCAATACGGCTGAGGCAGACAGCGTTACAAAGTTAAGGCTGCATACACACTGATCACATTAGGAAATCCTTTTACAGTACACTCCAACAGGAGTCCAGGGGTAAGAGAAGGTTGAATCCTGCTCTGAATGATGGTCACATGAAGTGTTCTGAAGCGACTGAGTCACAGAGGAGTTGGGATGTTTTATAAAAATCACCTAAAAAAGCCTGGCTTGTTCTTACAAGTATACCAGAATGGATTGTGCCTTCAGAGCTGCTTTCACTGGCCTGAGAATTGAGCCCACTGCAGTAGTTTTCCGAGCGTCATTGCTCTGGTCAATTCAGCCATATAAGACAACAGGGACTTGTCTGAGTGCTCCGGTTATGGAAAGGTCAAGCAGAAAAGAAATACCAATAACAAAATCGACCCCTCCTTCTCCTCCGTGTACCTGGCTCATTCTGACAGGGTGGCTCTGCTTGAGTGAACTCTCAAAAGGACAACCAGGGGCTTTGACAGAGTCCATTCAGCAGACACTAAGGACAAACTGCACATATCCCCATATGTAGTGCTTTAACAGACAGTATCACTCTAGCAGACACGCACGCTGAGAATCCTAGTCTCCCAGGTTGATCTTAGCCGTGCTGCAGGAGGAAATCCGTCATGTTGGCTCTTGTTTTTTCACTCTGGTTGTTTTACTTGGCTATAAATAAGTCTAACAGGTGCACTTTTGCAGAGGCTGGTTGATATATGTATTTATTTACATGCTGACATTCACACATTTTTAGTTTTGATGATTTGCATATGGAAAAACCTTTAAACATAGTCATTTTAATTTTTTATCTTTGAGATTTACCACTGAGAAGGCTGTATAAATAAAGGTATGATTGAGGTATACTAATATGGATGCCAGTCATCTTTAAGTGAGACTGGTGAATGCAACTACTGATCATATTTACTGTTTTGCTGTTTCAGCTGGTTTATCAGTTCGTCAGTCTACTTAGCTTTGTCATGTACTTGCGTCTCCTATAGGTGGCAGCATAAAGTTACAGCCCCACTAAATTTGCCCAAGCTGTGTAGTGATGGACCTCCTTTAAGCTTCGCCAACCTCTTTTGCTTACTTTCTTTTTTGAATTGAGGAGTCTTTTCAGTAGAAACTAAACTTTGTTGTGCACATTTGTTTATTAATGAACCGATAGTGTTGTCACATTGATGAACTTTATGTAGTGAGGGAAAAATAGCAGTTTCAAAGTGACAATGCTATTGAGATTTGTTCCAAAAGCAGAATGCTTTTTGAGTAGCTCACAGCCAAATGCCTGAAAGCATTTCCACTTTTAAAACGGCTTTTCTCCCTTATTATGTGGAGTCCATCCATGAAACAGAAACATTGATTTACAGTTTTGTAAGTGTCCTTCAAAGCATGTAGCTTTTGTTGAAAAGACTCACAAATTTAAGAACCAAGAAACACTGAAGAGGGGTGTAGGATGCTGCCATGTTTTGGTCTGAGCTGGTGCTGTGACATCACAATGCCAAAGACGGTCCTCACTGTTGGCAGCTGCATCTTAGAAACGCTGCACCTCTCACGCACGGAGAATTTTAAGATTTGAGGTCTCTTCTATTTTTTCCTTACACCACGAGCAGTTATTGGTCAAACTAGACAGGAAAATGATATATACAGGGCCACATTTACCTTGTTGTAGCAAATATTTCCTTCCACATCATCAGAATATGTTTGAAATCTCTTTCTTGATAACCTAGAAGAATGCCACGAGCTAAAATACGTCTATTTAATAATAATAATTACATGATATTACAGTAAACAAGACATAGTGTTGAAGTGTAATGGGACTCTACACTAGGAAAGTGTTTACGGAGTATATCCTGACAGCCCACAGGCTTACAGTCGTGTGGCTGTACAACAATAACATATTTTTCAATTAATTGGTCCTATGAGCTTTGAAGTCTGTTTGAAGTTATAAAATTGCATCGCTACTCTCTGCATTGCTCTGCTGTGAGGATGTTTTCCTGACTGTTAGCAGAGTTAGTGACACAGTCAGAAATATCCTTTAAGCTCCTCTAATAACCTTCTCGAATGGAATGGGCCTCCTAGGGGTGCAATGAAAGCTGGGTAATGTGCTGTTTTTGGCTTACGCTCTGGCTGACACACGCTGAGAAAAAGATGCAAGCTGTATATGTATCCGGGCTCCCGGTATTCTCTAAGGTAAACATGACAGAAGCTGTACAGAAATGTACTCTTAAGCCTGAAGGCTACGTTGTGCACTTGCCCTTTTAACAATAGTGAGTGAATGTATACATAAGTCTATGAGCAAGTTTGTGGGTGTGAAGGAGAAAGGTAATGTATGTGTGTCCATCTCTATGACTTTTAATCTCCTTTTAACCACATAGTACAAGTTTGTGTCAACACAAAAATATCCAAATTGCATTTACCATATCTATTTCCATGAATCTTTCATCATTACAACTATAAAAAATAATCATACATCTTTAAATAAATGAGTGAAGCTGTTTTCAAAGTAAAAAATTTGACATTCTTTTGTCAACATATAAATCTTACAAGCCTAACTCTTTTAGGGCCTAAAAAGAGGCTTTGTTTTTAATCAGACTTTATCTTTTATGTCACCTTTTAAATGAACTCAATCGCAGTTCAAAGTGTTTTACAAGATAGGGGTGACTCTGGTTGGTTCTAAAAGATTTAGTCTTCTTGAAGATTAAGAACCAACCAAAGAAAAGATATCAGACTGAAATGTGGTAAAAACTACTAGCAGCTGCTTGCAGTTGCAACAAAGAACAAGACATTTGTTTGTTCCAAAGTCCTGTCCCTAACTAGGCAGTTGCAATGCGTTGAATGCAATACAACACGATATCGTATGGTAAGATATGATACAGTGTGATACAGCACAGTGCCATACTGTAAGATAGAAATCCATACACCGTACAAACAGGGCAATACAGCACGGGACAATAGGATACAGTACATCATGAGATGAGACCATATGATGCAATCCAAACAATACCATACCATACTATATTACACAATACCAGGGATAAACTAACCTTGCAAAGCAGATGGATGCACCTGTTTCCATGTTTCTCACTGGCGAATCCATCTTGCAAAGCTCCCGTCTGAACTGTTGGGCCCGGTTAGAAAGTGACAGGACCAATCAGCGTCGAGGGGCAGTACTTTCGTGTGCGGCGGAGTCATGATGTAAGCAAGCAGAAACAAGAGGCTGGTGCAATTTTGGCGGAAGACATTAGCGTGGATGCTGCTGCCGCCAGATTTATGAGAATTTGATGACGTTTTCATTAAAAGAAGAACAAAGAACAGCATTGAGTTGTTTTCTTTTCAGATATGACAAAAGTCGTGTACTGACATGTCTACAGTTGCCATTGTTGTTGCTATTATGCAGTTCTCTACAGATTTACTCCTCGGTAGTGCTAAGTCACATGTTTTGTTGCTCTGATTGGCTCGTAATCATGTAACTGACAAAATGTTTATCCAATCACACTCCGAGTTTTTTTTTCTTTTTTTTTTCAAAGGCTCTGCACTTTCCCAAATCCTGTGTATTAGAGGTTAGGTAAATCAACATGCAATACGATACAATATGATATGATAGAAAACATACAGGGACATATAATAAAATATTAAACTATACTAAGTAATATAGTAAGATGCCGTGAAATAAAATTACATGGAAAACAATACAGTATGATACGTTAAGATATGGTTTGGTGTAGTGCTGTACAGAACAGTATGGTAATGTTATATGAAGAGATGAAACCATATGATACCACACCATACCATGCTATACCAGGGCAATACAAAACGGCACGATACGATACGCTACTTTACGTTACAATGTGATATGACACAATATAAAACAGGAACATATGACAGCATATGATACTATACTATGTAAAATAATGAAATGCCATGAAATTTAATGCCATGCAAAATAATGTGAATTGATACAATATGGTACGACAGGGTACAAAATGGTATAGAACATACCATAAATACAATACAATATAATGTGAGATGATGCTATATGATAATAGACAATGCTATATGATTTAATGTGATACAACACAATATGGTATGACAGGATATGATGATAGGGATTTTGGGCCCTCAGAAAGAATATTACACAGGGCCCCTCTTAACCGACTAGCCAAGCAAAAAATGTTGCGTAATTTTTGTATTAATATCTATGTACTTAAATGTATTTTTGAGCCATAATTTTCTGGATTTATGAGCTATATTTTTACAATGGTTAAATTAGATTTACTTGCATTATTTTGCAGCATTGGACTACACCATTCGGACATTTTTGAAGGAGGAATAGAGACCCTCCAGTATTTCATTCCACTATTCGGTACAAATTTCAGTCCGTTGACCAGTTCATTTAGTTGCTTTTGATTCAATAATGCCGCTAATTACTAAGACAAAAGGAATGGAGAAACACTGCAGGCTTTCCAAGAGCCCTCCCTACTGTGGGCCCGGGTAATCAGAACCCTTTCCCCCCCCGTGCTACGCCCATGCAAAATAGTGCCATGTGATGCCATGTTATGTGGTGCAATACAATACGATAGGATATGATACGATATGACAGCACCTGACCTGAAGATTACACATTCCAACATGGCCCCATCATGTTCTTGTGTTTCAAATACATGGGCCAGACGTGGCCATCGAACAGGCCGGGTGGATCTGGCACCATGTAGTTCCTAGAAATATTTGTCCACTGGAGAACATTTGTTTCTGGCCCACTTCAGTGCTGAAAACTCCTAAATGCCTTTTAGTAAGAGCAGATTTCTACTCATTTCATACATCTATGCTGCAGCCCCTGTGGGGCTACCAGATATCAGGGTGGCCCCTCAGGCCACCTTGTTTTTAAACACATCTTGGATCAAGTAGCGCGGCATTAATCACAATATTTTAAAGTTTACACAAGGAACCAAAAAATCCTCGTCTTCTGTTGCCAAAAGTATAATTCAGTGTTGAAGAAGATAAATTAGCCTCACTGAGAAGCTTTAGTAAAGTAATAGTATCTCTTTAGTTTACACAATGTAGACACTTCATTGGCTTACCACTTTATAAAAGCCTGAGTTCCACACTTCATCTTAAATCTCCAGTAAGAATAAATGATGAAGGTAAACACTCTGAAAGCAAAACCAATATGATATCTGTAGCATAAACTTCTTCACACAGGGTAGTGTTTAAAGGAGGCTAAGCTGGGTAATAATAGTGGAGGATGCCCATATATACTAGAAAGGTGAAAGATTCACTTTCCTTGTCCTTTTTTCCTCTCTCCTTTCCTCCCTCCTGTTTTTCCTGTAGTATATTTTTCCCATTTGACTTTGCCCGCCCCCCTCCTTGTCCTTCTCTTTCTCTCTTTCTGTTCAAACAGTGATTTTTCCCCTAACCAGATCTGATTACACTCAGCCCCCTCTTGCGATAACCTTTTACTTCAAATCGACCCAACCTCCTGACCTACCCCGCTTTCTGCTCCTATTTGGATCTAGGGTTGTGATTAAAATGCTTCCTGGCAGCTCAGGCTTGCTGAGCAAAGTGTCTTTTCAACCGCACCATGCAACGGCAATTCAGCATTTCTCTACCGCATTCCCAGCTCCTCTTCCCACTCATTTCCCTGTTTTCCCCTTTCCTATAGTCTTCCACTTAGTACGGGTTTTGCGTGACATGTCCCTTATGCTTTTTTCTGTCTCTCCCTGTTGCTATCTCTAACGCTTTCCAGCATCTTTGGCTGTTTTATAAACTGTAGAATTAACACGTCAAGGCACTGACTAAATACTCAGTTTGTCGCTGGATAATGGCAATCAGTGTTGTGGCAGTAAAAGTGTCAAACACACAATCAGAGATATTAAATCTCTGAGTGATTTGTTGGTATATTCAGAGCAGAGCACTTAAGCTGAGTTATGGCTGTGCAGGCTGCTTAATTCAGGTTTATACAGCAGGTGACACACAAGGAAACACAAATTCTCACACTCCCTTAATAATGCACAAAATTGCAGGCACACACTCAATGATAAGCGAAGCACACCAGCATACACACAAATGTGCATGCAGAGTCCGTCCTGCTCTTTGGCCCCGCAGCGATCAGGTCAAGTGTTTCTCCTTCAAGGGATTAGCTATATGTCAAGGTCACACACCATCATGCACACATACACGCAAACACAAGAACATGCACTCACAAACGCACACAAATTTCAGATGATGGCAATTTGTTCTGCCACCTTCCACTGAGACATGTGTGTGCATAGCAATCAGCGCTGCAGACACTTGGGGACACAGAGACACAGGCGGCTCCTTGTGTCAACTGGAAAATGTCTGTTAGTGAATTTTCTCTTGTTTTGTTTATGATGCAAATGTCTCTGCTGTGTGTACTCTGGTTTTCCTTCAATCAGGAAGGAATTACAACAAGGAAAACAAGTCTTACCAGGGGCTCCTGTGTTCGATTTTTTGATTATACACCAACTCTTAGAGTCTTGAACCTGCATGTAGTTGACAGAAATATCTACAAATTATTTCCAAGTCAGCACCTGGAAAATATGTCAACTTTTATCCACACAAAAACTATCCACAGTTTAATTAAAACCAGGGCTGTGAGAAAATCAATTATTTAAATCACAATCAATACTTAAATTTCAATAGTTAATCACGATGAAAAAGGCTGCCCATAAGGGGGGGTGGAGGGGAGAGCTTTCTGGGGCTCAGCCACAAATGGGGGGTTCATGGAGGTCAGCAAAAATGAACCTCAGCCTTAGTTCATGCAGGACATGGAAGACAAACGCCCAGCTGATTGGCCAGCTAATTTCATTGTCATCTCCCAAGTCTCACAGCCAATCACAGCTCACTCTTCCAACTCAATGCTCTCATTAAATGTGGTGTCCTTGTCACTAATCCCTGCTGCACAAATGCTGATACATCACAATGTTGCGAGCAAAGCTCCACTTCCTCCACCCCAGCCTCTTCCTTTCCAGCACACAGCTTTTCTTTCCCCCTCATGTTCAGTTTCATGACACTACAGAGTAAACTGATACCGTCTTTTTTGGACATGCATTGTCTCTGATTCTCACAATCCTAAGAATGAGAGCTCTCTGGTGGTTTATAACATGTGGTATGCTTATGAACAGTCACTATGTAAATGTCTGATTGGTTTAAAAAAAATCTGCCAGTCTTCCAGTGGGCCCTTGAGTTTTTAAGGCATATATACTCACCATTCTTTTCAATGCAACAATAAAGCTTTAATGCTGGGGGCAGTCAGCATTAAAGCATTAATTGTGATTAATTAAGGTCCATAATTATCACATTATTCTATTTCAGTTGCATTGCATACTTTGTCATCTCTTGCAGCACACTTTGGTAAAATCATGGTTATGTCTCCCTGCAGCCACAGTGTTATACAAAATAATCCATCACTGTCCCTTAATGTGTAATATCATTTTACAAAGTTCCCAGATAGCTTAGTGGACAACTGGGAAGGGGAGATTAATTGCAATTCTGTGTTTAATCAAAATTACATTTTCAAATCATTTTACAGTCCAAAAAATACAAATTCAACCCTCGTAAAATCTAGACTTTATTTTATTTTATTTCTACCATCTTTTGAAAAGTCATTGCATTCACAAAAGGAGCAGAAATCAAAGTAACTGTCTATGGGACTTTTTAACCCAAAAAAACCTTGCTGAGATATGGTAAGAGAAGTGAATGTTAGCCAGGATGCACGCACTAGGGGCCCAGTCACTTCTGTGGACAGGCCTGATCTTGATTAATCACAGTTAACTGGTGTATTAAAATTATTTACACCCCCCCCCCCCCCCAAAAAAAAACAATTTTTAACTCTGCGTTTACAGCAATTCTAAACAGCTCTGACCTTAGAATCTTAGAAGTATGCAGGAGTGCATGTACAAAGTGACTCGCTAAAAAACTGTTCTTCAATCCTTTATATCTGTAAATGTAAAGGGGAGCAAATCAGGCCTTAAGTCAGGCTTAAAGTGAATTGTAAGGCCAGCCTTAAGCCAAAGGTCCTGAGCATTCTCTTTGATTAAAAACTTGTTTTATTTTGAAAAAAAAGGGAACTTTTTGTTCATTGGATAATTAGTTTTCAGGTGCAGTTTCATACAGTAGCTAAACTACAGAACAGAATAGCATGATTCATGAAATTATAGGTAATTAATACATTCATGTTGGACTGTGACTCCATCGTAATGAACCCTTATATTCTGACAGCCCCAATGAAAACATATTTAATGCATAACTGGCATGACCTACATGACTGCAGGTGTCTGTTTCTCTAAGCTCAGTTAGCAAAATAACTGCAGGTTGTTTTTTTGTGCTCTGAATGAAATCATCAGATTGTCTCGCTTTCAGGTTTTGAGAGACTTCAAGAGTGTCACAAACACTAAATAAACATTTTTATGGAGAGAACTCATAGAGTGTATTTGTGTGAGTGTGTGTTTGAGTGTGAGTGTGTGGTTATGATGTCTCACCATCGCTGGAAGCAGCTGAGCTCTTTCCCAGATGTCAAGCACCGCCTCAGTGTGCTCTAAAGTGTTAAAGTGGAAAGCCACAGTGTTGATTCAGCCACATAAAGTCACTTTAAGTCCAAAAATAACACACAGATATGAGCAATGTATATACTCTACATATAGGCCATGTTTTAAGGGAATAAGGGAACCTTTCTCAGGATGTTTTAAAATATCATAAGAGAAAGGTACACTAAAAACTACTTGTAAAGGCAGACAACTAAAGAAATAATGTTCCATCTTTATTGAAGTATTGCCGTGTTTTCTTTCTATTTAGAGGCCAAAATTATTTTCTAATCAGGATCTGATATAACTTTTATTCAAAACATGAAGTGCTCCATCTTGTTTTGACAAATGTATTTAACTGACAGGCTTTTATTTATTTATTTTGCTGTTTTTAACATTTCAAAGCAGAAGGTTTTTTATTTGCAGTACTTAATTTTTAATATTTTGTTTGACTGCTTTCAATTTCAGTTTTAACTAGTTTTCTGACAATTTTTGTTATTCATTTTTTCTTCTTTTAAAAAATGTTTTTCTGATTACAATGAATGCAAAGGTTTTTTGATTCAGACTATCGAGGTCAACACTCATAACATCTAGAAAAGGTTGAATGAAAGAAAAAAAAATCAACATCATAACAAGAAAAAACAGAACTACTGCCTGGTGTTTATAACCGTGAATTCTGCCGACCAATACTATGACCTAAAATGTTTAGGTCACCTTTAAATTTTAAATCAACTAAAGTATGGATCATGCATCAATGTGAGTGTTTTACAGTTGTGTTAATTTTACAGAATGGCAGCTTGAAGTATTTCAGAGAAAATAAATGCCTGGACTGAAAGTAGACATATAGTCTAAGTTGGTTGGAGTGTTTTTTATTAAGCCTCATTTTTATTATTTTTTCTTTCAGTAAACAAAAATGTCTGAATGCTCTCTCTCACCAGAAGTTCTTGTTTTGTTTTTCTCACGATAACAGCCTTGGTCTAGCTGCATATTTGTCAGACAGTCGAGTTGGTTACTTGTCCAAACGTTGACTGTTGAGGGAAAGACTCTGGACTGATGTGTCGGCCTGCTCTCAGACTGTGAAGTGTTGAAATGACAGGGTGGAGAGTTCAGTAAAAGAGCTGGTCTTAGTGGAAAGAGACTCTCTGAAGTCACTCAGAGAAAATGACGCTCTTTGTAACCACACTGAAACCCACTGTGACACCCAAGGTCACAGTTTACCTTCACGTCTTCCTTTTTTGGGTATTTTGGAGCTTTATTGCTTCTTGAAGGCGGACGTGAGAGGCCAGAGATTGAAGTGGTACCCATACTCGCTGAAGGTGACCATAAACTGCTGCAAAACTAACACTTTACACCCTGTTGCCTCTAGGTCTCATTGTAGATATGAGACAGTTGCTGCTGTTTTTACAGTGTTGGTGCAGATGCTATATCTGAGCTTCTGATTAATGGGTTATGTCATTGACATATCAAGAGAGATTCATAGCATAAATCACTTAAAACTATCTGTTAACAATTAAAGAAGAGGAGAAATACTCTTATGTGCAGAACTGTTGAAACTGTAGATGACAGATGTCCCCGAGAAAAAAAGTGTATTGTATCGTAAATCACATCTTACACTGGATTGGCATGATTCTGACAAACAAAAGAAGGTTTTTTTTTGTTTGATTTTAACACAGATCAGTTCTGAAACATCAGAATCCTTAATGCTTCAGAAGGACCAAGCTGCATGTATCAGTTTGTTAGCTTGATGCTAACTCATATTGTAAATACCATTAATAGGCTAACATATTAAGCATTAGATTTTGCTTTTTTTCACTGACGAAACAATCTATTTAATTCAACAGTGTAAAGTGTAGCAGATTAGGTTATTCTGGAACAGTGATATAGTCAGGAGATTTGATTTCCAGCTCCTGCAGACATGTTAATGTGTTTTAGGCCACTTCACCCCAAACTTCTCCAAATGCTGTGTTAGTGGCAAATGAATCTGTAGGGCCGTGAATGAATGGGTTTGAACATAGCAACCTTTGTTATCAAGAATGGGTTAGTTTGACCCGCAGTGTACTCGCGCTTTGAGTAGTCAGATGTCACAATACAAGCTCTAGTCCATTTTCAATCCATCAAGTATGTTTAAGGATCATACTAAATAACATTTCATGAAAACGAATTACCTTTAAAGTTAGCTATGTTAGATGCTTAGCATCTCCACAGTCTGTAAGACAATAAAGCCCTTGTCAAAGTCCGGGATGCTTCTTCCATAGGAAGGATCTTTCTGAGTTGGATCTTATGGAGGCCTGGCAAGAGTCCTATCTGGCAAATGTTAAACACATCATATTATATAATATGATCATATGATAAAACAATACCCTCACCTATGGTCGTGAGCTGGGATAGTGACCGAAAGAACGAGATTGCAAATGCAGGCAGCTGAAATTAGTTTCCTACGCAGGGTGTCTGGGCTCTCCCTTAGAGATAGGGTGAGAAGCTCGGCCACCCGGGAGGGACTCGTAGTAGAGCCGCTGTTCCTCCGCGCTGAAAGGAGCCAGGTGAGGTGGCTCGGGCATCTGGTTGATTCTGCCTGGACGCCTGCTTGGTAAAGTGTTCCAGGTAGGTCCCACCAGGAGGAAGCCCCAGGGAGGAGGCTGGCCTGGGAATGCCTTGGGATCCCCCGGGAAGAGCTGGACGAGGTGGCCGGGGAGAGGGAAGTCTGGGCTTCCCTGCTTAAGCTGCTACACCGTGACCCAACAAGCCCAGTGAGCAGTAGAAGATGGATGGATGGATGGATGGATGGATGGAATATAATAATATTCTACAGGGCTGCTAATATACGTCCAGCTTTACTTTGATGCCATAAAATTACTATGATAACATATAAATGGTGGAAACAGGAAACATTTTAAGGTGTATTGAGTGCTCAAGGAACTGGCTTCCTCCTGACAACACCTACTTCTTTTTTGTTTGAAAAGAAGGAAAATGGTGCACATTGGATTGTGGGTAATTCCTGCAAGCAGAGGGTACGTGCATCCTTGAAAATTCTCAGTTCAAAGGACTCAATCCTTTGAACAATTTTTAAGATCATCAGCATTGGATCAGTCCACAAAAGTAGAAAAAAGTAAAAAAGTGCACAGACTCATTATCTCACTATCAAGGGTAGCCAGAGCATCTCATTGTGCTTGCTTGTGTTGCTGGCCTTTGTGTTACTTTACTTCAGTCTCTGAGGAGTTTTCTGTCGAGTCAGCTGCTTGGCAACAAAGGTTTGGTTCTTGTTTTCTCTCATGGCTATTAGGAGTGGGAGCTTTTTGGTTTATACTCATTTATCCTTTTGGGATAGCTTTAAGAAACCCCACTTCCCTGGATCCCCTTTTGCGGTCCCTTGGAAGTTTTTCCTCCTGCTGTAGATTCGCTGAATGTTGCTTAGTGCAAAGCTCATGGCAGATTAATGTTCAGTCTTGGTGTAGTCTTGACCTTTTAAAATGTCTTGAGATAACATTTGTTATGGCTGTACAACAAAATATTGAGTAAAACATTTCAGAGCTGATGATAAAAAATAAACGGGAGAAGGTGTGTGAGAGATGCCGCCATGTGTTGAAACTGTGTGTAGGCATTAATAAGAGCAACCGAGGACAATTTAAAATACAATGTAATAAAAAAATATGGTAATTGATTCATATTTTTCCAACAACCAGAGCCTGTTAACATTGTACTGGTTTTGCTTAGACTAAAATGTTTAATTCATTTAGCCTTGGACCTTGATTTAGACCTGCTGTTGCCCTTAAAGACTTCAGATTTGACTCCAAGTGGCTCAGGCTGTTTCTGAATGACAAATTTTGTTGATAACTTTTAATAAAAATTTCAGCATGTTAAGGTTTCCTATGCTGAGACATTGAGAAGACGACATATTTCAGCTCATACCAGACTTGACTGTTTTATTGTTACGGCTGTGCTTGAAGAATTAATAATGAATGTGATTTAATTACAAGTCAATTTATATTTCCTTTATCCTATTAAACTGAATGTTATGTTTCCCTCTATGGCGCTTTATCACTAACGTCATTGTAATTTCTCCTTCAGAGGTCTGATTGTTTCCATTTCATGTCATCAAGGAACAAATTAGAAATCAAAATGTTCCTCTCTGAGACTTTAACAGAGCACAGAGCGAGGGCTGTTTTCTTCCCAAGCATCTCACATTGCTCTTTATTACTTGAGCAGCTCCACCAAGGGGAAACCGTTATGATTTGGCACGGGTAGCATGCAGGCGGAGGCACCCATTTTGGATAATTGCTCTGAAATGTGCTTATGTAGAGGTGCCTGAGGCAACAAACTAACCACAAACATAATAACAGTTTCAGTTTAGCATGTGGAAGAAGAAGTTTTAGACAGAGAGGGGAGGAGGAGGAGGAGTGAGACTCACAGGGAGGGAAGGGTCATTTTTACACGGCTTTATTGTCTACTTTCACACTGGAGAACACTTTACAAGGTTGCCCTCTGTACTTTTCAACCCCAGTTGTGCTTGTTTAGTGAATTTATCTTGCTTTTGTTATATTTATGAAGGTGGATGGGGTTATCTGCAGTTTGGGAGTGAAGTGGGGTCAGTGAATTGATAGGACACAGCTGTCCCCTTCATCCTGTGCACAGATTTCCCTCGGGGATTTATTTGCACGCATGCACAGAAAAAAACACACAAACACCTTGCATTGAATACATAGTCCCCTGGTGTCAATGAACACAATGTCATTTCCCCTATTTTCTAAAATATGCATGCACTCCCAACTTCACATTAGTGTAACTTTTGGAAGCTATTTCAAATCTAACCTATGCCCAGATCTGCAATCTACAAATTACACATTACTACATACAACATATGCTACATACTGAGCATGCAGCACTGAAGTTTGCAGTGCTGTTTTCACTATTTTCAGATAACCTGAGATACACCATATGGACAAAACTATTTGGCCACACCTGTTTCAACTCAGGTGTTTCGATCAGACCTGTTCCCACAGGTGTTTAAAATCAGGCACTTGGCCATGCAGTCTCCATCTGCAAATATTTGTGATACAAAATGGGAAATTCCATCCCTGCTTGGGTGACTGCCACAGTTAACTATAAGTCATATATTTAGAAAGTGGAAGCATTTAGGAACATCAGCAACTCCGCCACGATGCAGACGACCACATAAAATCAGAGTGAGGGCAACAACTCCTAATGCACATGGTGCATTAAAGTCACCAATGCTCTGATAATTCTATAGCTGAAGAGTTCTGAACATTCACTGGCATTGGTGTTAGAACAAAAACTGTACAATGGGACCTTCATGGAATGAATGGGCACAAATTCCCACAAAACACTCCAAAATCTTGTTGAAAGCCTTCCAAGAAGAGTGGAGGCTGTTATATCCCAAAAGGGGGGCCAACTCCACATTAGAGTACATGTTTCTGAATACAATGTTATTACAGTCCCTGTTGGTGTAATGGTCAGGCGGACAAATGCGCTTGTCCATTATGTGGAGGAGTGGTTTGCTCCTCTGTTCCATTTGCCTAAAACTCTTTTAACAGCAGGCAGTGAGCGTCATGAATGGTCAGATTTATGTTTGTTGGAAGCAGACTGTGGAAAAATATACTCTATTTTATACTTGTGTGTTTTATACTTATTTTATGAAGTTTTATTGAGCTATATTCTGTTGTTTTTATCTTTTTTTAGTATTCTCTCATTCTGTTTTTATTTCATTTACTGTCACTTTGTTTTAAGATTTTAACCTAACCTCAAGTGTTTCCCCATTCTAAATTTTAAGATGGCTTTTCCTTGGTACACATGTTCCTGTGTGTAAGGAATCCATTATATATTACACATTTGCCATTGTGTGGACTACAGGCGGGGGAAGAGGGTGGGGATACAGAGTGGGATGGTGGTGGGGGGGTGAACTAATGTATTTTTCTTGCAATCATGTTTTTGGACTAGATCTAGATTGTTGGGACTCTTCCTGATGCAGCAGGAATTTTATGATGATTAGGAGAGCTTCTTATGGTGAGCTGTGTCACAATTAGTTATTGTGTTTTTGTTTTCTCGCCAGGGGCATAGCTAGGGATTTTGGGCCCCCAAAAGAGAAAAATTACTCAGCCCCCCCCCCCTTCTTTCACACTTGTTAATGTGTTTATTAGCTTATTCCAGAAGTATTAGACGATAACCCCCACATGTCTTAGCCATGCACTATTGTAAATTAGATTATTGATCTCAATACAGTTTTCCTTTTTAAATAGATTAGAATAAAATAAATACAAAACTAGAAAAATGTTTACAGTACTGCATAATGTATTTCTTCACCTCTAACTGTATGCATCTTACACTGATGTACTTTACAAAACCACAATTCAACAGGACCTTTCATGTTTGAACAAGAACGCCAACCATTCTATTTTATTTATCTCTTCTTGTTTTCTCACGCCTTTAAAACTAATTACAACTAAGAAAATTAAAAAAAAAATCAATAAAAACCACTTTATTTCCCCAGGTTTGTCAAGGGCCACCCACTTATGTTGGACCTCGGTAATTAGTACCCTTTTTCACATTTTTTTGACAAATGCATTAATTGTGTCCGCTGTAGTGGTTTCATCCTGGAATGGTTAACATGGTCAAAATCCTGAGAAACAGAGCTTTCTGGTGTTCTATTAATTGTGATATTACATTTTGAAAATAACTGGATAGTTGAGAAAAAAATCAGCTGGCCTGTCGGTGGGCTCTCAGATTTTTCTCAGAGTTTAACCTAAACCAAACATATTTTTTCAGAGTTTTTGCTAAAAACGATCTGTGTTAAGATTATTGTTATCTCATTGACAATACTGTCGAAGGTGGTTTAAGGATAATATTCTTCACATGTTTATGCACATTGACTTTCTGTATCAAAGCAGTGAAATTCAGTCTGTCAGCCCACAAGGTTAGCACTTTGTGAGAAAGTGAGTGTGTTTGGTGTTCATCCCTTGAGCAGTTTGCTTTAATCTCCTTTAATTTCATTCTCAATCTTTATGGAAATCAACTCTCCAAACCAAGTCCTCATTTCACAATCTCCCTTACTAATTAAGAACAGGAAATTGCTCCTGGAATTGGCAGCCATGAGAGGCGAGTGCCTCATCCTTCAATCACCTCCTCATTTCTCCTCCTGTCTGCACATTCGTGCTTCCCCTGTTTTTCCACCCCGCTGTGAGTATCTTAGCATATGCGTCCATGGTTGTTCTGCCTCCTCGTTACGTGTCGTTTCTTCTTGTTTTGTCTCTGTCTCCTGTGTGCATCTCCCTCTCTGTGACAGTATTTCTCTTCCTCCGTGGTTCTCTCTTTGTCTTCCCGTGTCTGTTGTGTTGTGTGGGTAGCCATGTGGTGGATTTAGGGCTAAAGCTTTGGGTGATTACTCCCATAATGAACCATCATGCTCTGTTCAGGCTGTCGTCCCCCTCAGGGATTGGCTGTATTATGAAGTTATCGTTCAGCCTCAGCAAAACCTCTCTGTCCTCACATAACTCTCTGAACCAATATAGCTGTACATACAGACTGTGGTAATGATTAGATCTCTGCTGCATCAAGTAATCCTCATCATTCAGGTGGGAGGATGTTGTGGAGTGTGAATTTTAGAAATCTGAGGGCTTCATTTTTGTGTACCTGTGGACTCAGGAGGGTTTCGAGTACTCCAGTATTCAATGTGGCATTCATTATTCAAGCAACGTTTCACTGCTCAGTCAACAGGCCAGATTAGAGCAACAACTGCTTTATGACAGCTTCTCACATGGGACATATTACTCCAAAGACAAACAGCCCTGTGAGCATCCATCATTTGTGGTGATACAAAAGCAGAGAAGATTAGCCTGCTAATAACAAAACTGATGACAGTTGTCATCCTCACATCACTTTAAACAACAAGAAGACTTCTGAGCTGATGGCGTTCGTCAGGCGGGGATAAAAAAATAAAAACATAATGGCTATCAAACGGCTACAAGAGCAGATCAGATGAAGAGGAAAAAACAGCAGAACTGAGCTCGAGGCAGTCTGGCTGTAGAGCTCCATTCTCAGGCCACCTCCACTCCAAGGCCCAGAAAAGATGAAAAAAATTACAAAACGAAATTGCCTTGACTCTTCCTGTTTAGCATTTCTGTCAAACGATTAAAAACTTAAATTGCAATTGATCTAAGAAAAGTTTATCCCAATCAATCCCCCCCTTTTTGAAATTTTTTCAACGTATTATTTTTATACTGTCTAAAACTTAGGGCTGTTGACTTCCTGTAAGCGTGAAGCTCAGGTTCAAGCCCCTCTCTCTCATCCCTGTTTCTGATACTGTCCACTGTCCTCTTCTATTAATGATGGCATAAAAAGCCCATAAATATATACTGGAAAAAAAGAAAAGAAAAGAAATAATGACCATTGATGGTTTGAACATTATGACTCTAGCTTAACTGTTATGGATCTTAAATAACTGAGGAATCAGTTAAAAGGTAAATGTTTGATATCACAAAGTGCTGATGACTTTTGACTTGTCCTCTGAGCTGTCAGTGAGTTTTTTAAAGTGAAACGAGACGTTAAGGAGCAGTGGACTTATTTAAATCACTTTAGCTGCAGGGAGACGATGTAACAGCTTAACCAAGAGTGCTATAAGGGACAATAAATCATGCAATTAATTGCAGTTACCTTAATTGATCATGATTGGTGCATTAATACATACAGCCCTAACTTCTATTTACCTAAAGGTTAATTATTTTTATTTTTGCTATAGGCTGGCTAATGATCATGTTGTCAAGCTAGAGGACAAGAAAACAATGTAAAAACAGTTGACTGTGATGCTTATATTTCATGTCAGTTCACGTACAAGTAAATATAAAAGCTCCGATTTGTCAGTCTTTTGTGTTAATATGATTTCAGCTACAATAAAGTTGTGAATATAAATCCAACATGTGTCTATTGTATTAACGCCACTTCTCAGTCATCCAGTCATGGTATGCTAAGGCTTGATCCAAAAGGCGACCTACACAGATTTTTTTTACATGGTCTTTAAAGCCTTCTAACTGGTGCTGAAATAAAGAGAATGAAAAATTAGGCTGACTTTAGACTAAAAGATATGAGGCTTGGCCTATTAGGCCTAATTCGCCTTCTCCAACAGTTTCAACATTCCAGCTGCAGACCGTACATCTTTACAGCCAGTCTCACAGACCCTTCTTCTGAGATGCCCTGTATCTCAGAACAGAAACACAGGCTGAAACTTTCAAAATAAAATCAGATTAGACGTCCATCTAGGGTTAGGGTAAGGGCTGAAGTAAGGGTTAGGATACCAAAAGCTAAAAACCTGACCAAGAAAACCTGATTTCAAAACATTTAATAAAGGTTTTCAGAAACCTGTTTGTTCAAACAGTCCTCACTGGTGCTGATATAATTATTTACTGCTCTTGATTGAGTCGGGGATCTCTGATACCAACTTAGACTTTTTTTGTCGTTCGGTTTTACACCAAACCGTGTGCACTTCAGAACAAAATTTCATTGCTTGGCTTCGGATAGTACAAAGATTAAATACAGCAGCAATGTACATAATAAATAAGAAATAAAAATATGGCAAACATGATATTAAATACTGTATATAAATATGTATAATAAATATTTATTCAAATATATTGCACGATTGTAGTTGTATATTACACAGTCTTGTCTTGCCCCTAATGGAGCAACCTAACAGGGCGGATTGAGTAGATATCTGAGGGAGAGGTTATTTTGAATTTAAGAGTCTTAAAGCTTGTGTGAAGAAGCTGTTTCTTAGTCTGGCTGTTCCGCTTCGAAGGCTGCGAAAGCTGTTTCCAGAAGGCAGCAGTGAGAACAGTCCATGGTGGGGGTGTGAGGGGTCTCTGCTGATGTTGTGGGCCCTGGTCAGGCAGTGTTTTTTTTTTTTTTTAGCGGTGTATTAAATCAGTTATATTAACAAATCAAGTCATAGATGACATAGAAACCAAGCTGGTGCCACCCTAGTACTAGCAATAGCCAAGGAGAGCTAACAGACTGGGAAGCATTAAAAATCAAATGTTCTGTACGTTTCCAGCTTATGAACATGGCAGCAAAAATAAACACATCTGTGTTCTGAATGAAGCAGAATATTTAAAAATATGACCAGCTTGTAGAATTGCAGAGTTCTGATGCAGCTGACAATTTTGATCCTCCTAAATATGTTCTATTTTCTGAAGTCACATTTGATCTTCTGTGAGATCTTGTGTCACCATTGTGAAAAACTTGCTTTAAAAAGGCAGATGTGAGGTCTTGCAAGCTAAATTATTTGGTGCTGTGGTTCTCAACTGGCGGGTTGGGATTCAAGAGTAGGTCACAGATCTGTTTCAGTGGGTCACAATCAAAAGAAATAATGTGGCAAAAAGTCAAAGATGCATGGAAGCGCTAAGTGGACATACATGATTTTATATTAATTAATTTTTACATGATAATGATTAAATCTTAGTTGTTTTCATGACCTATTTACATATTATTTAAGGATAACGCAGCTAATTCTCTTATAATATGCAATATAATGTGTAATGTGCTTGTTTGGTCCTATCTCATGTGTTTTCCAAGAGCCCAATATAACTGTTTTGATTAGAGAAATTTGAAAGGTATAGCCTTTCACCCTTTCTTACTAAGGAGATGATGGTGTGTCCTGAGGCTAAACCATTTGATAACCACTGGTCTAGTGTGCATTTAGAGGATTACAATCCGCAACATTACCAAGAACTGTCCTTATATCTTTGTTGTGCCATATCATTTCCTTTTTAATTTGTTAAGTTTGGAAATCCTCTTATGTGAAGCCAGCCCTTCCAGACTAGAAGAAACATCTTTGTTTCAACCTGAGATGCAGACAACAAAAGATCATCAGCTCCTCCAGGTGAAACTAGGTCAACAGCAGCTAATGACTCCCACTGGACTCACTCGATCGTTACACTAATGATCCAATGAGGCTTATAATTCTAGCTCTTTCCCCCAGTTAGTTCAAAACTGAAGAAGCCTGACATATCTGAAGACCTTGAACTGAGTACAGTTAGATTTTGCATCAAGTCTCGATGTTTTCACTGTTCATTTACCAAGCAGGAACACACAGTAGCAGTTCAAGCTGCCTTGGCTGGACATGTTAACGTCAGTGCGGTTTTGGTGCAGAACTGTAACTCACTTTATTAAAACCAAAGGCCGTGACCACATACCAGACTGCTAATTTTGCATGAGTTTTAAACTCTTAAACTATTAAAACATTTTTCCACACAACTCAAGTTCTGATTCCTGCATTTTTAAGGCAGTGTTTGCATGACTTTAAAAGACTGGATTGAAAGTTGTTCTACTTTCTTTACCCCATGTTATCCTTCCCCTTGTTTTTGGAAGTAAGACCAGACTCCTGATAGAGGAGATGTAATCAAAGTCAGATTGATGGCCGGGCAGTGTGATGGATTGCTGCTTGGTTTAGAGAGTGATAAGGCGGATAAATAGAGATGATACAGGCTGGACTCTCTGACACAAGCTGGTTTATTTTAAAGGCATGAGAAAGTCTTTGATGGGTTAAGACCAAGCAGGTGGTTTTGGGATCACGGACAAGTGAGGTTCTCTTGCTGTGTGCTGCCAACATCTCCCATCATCCTCCTCTTTCTCCGAGCCTCTCATCTTTCAGCTCTCCACCTGCCGTCTCCATCTTCCCCGCTCCCGTATCACCTCTCTTTCCCTCTCATTCTGCCTCCCTCGTTTCTGTTAGCCGCCGTAAGGTGACTGTCCTGATGAAATACCCAGAGAGAGACTCGGCGTTGGCTGGTTCAGCATTAAAAAATGTTCTATCGAGTGTGTGCCTGTGTGTGTCCACAAATAGTGTGCAACGGCTGACGGAGAAGGTGATTAAGAGTACACCTGGGAGCCAGGGGAGTGAAAGGACACAACCATATCACACACAAACACACACACTCTGTGCCTTCCTATGAAAGTTTTCTGTAAGGTTTTTAGAAACTAAAGGACGGGAGATTTGTCTTCCATAGATGCAGCTTTCCTGTACAAACTCACAAAGTGACTCAAAGTCTTCAAAGTGAAAAAGTTTCTAGCACTTTTTTAATATCTCAGAGATCATATCAGTTACGGCTGCCGTATCAACAAACCTCTGGATCACTTTGAAGAACACAGATCATATATCTCTGGCTGCATGTAGGTTGCCAAAGTCATTTATCATCTTCACTTGCTGACATTTGTTATAAATCTGATACATGACACGTAATCATCCAGATGGAAATCTGGCTTGCACACGCACTCCATAACGCAAACACCCACATGCATCCCTAGTGGGCTTGCTCATGATTACACAAATTAGTATTTGTAGAAATGCAGACATAAGTTTTAAACTCCCGTTGACAAATGAAGCCAATAAAGTGCAAAAAACTCAAGTTCCTAGAGTAGCCTCCTAGAGGCTGGCTGCAAAAACCAAGGAAGTATTATCATGTCCCATATTATTTTCATTTAAATATAATTAACCAGGAATAACTTAATTGAGGTTAAAAATCTCATGTGTAAGAATGTGCTGGCCTATAGTTAGCAACACATTTAACAAAGACAATTAAGAAAGAGCAGTCACAAACACAGATCAACCAAATCCTGGTCACAGAGCACAAAGTCATCAGTCAAAACATCTACAACCTGATAAATCTACTTCAACACCGCAATCTAAACCGTGCACAAAATGCATGAAAATGTGTGTTTGGTGGATTATCTCTTTGTTAAAACAATACTTGTTGTCAATTAATCTCATACCATTGGAAAGCCTGTTTATTTCCCTCTTAAATGGTGCCACATGTGTAAGGAACATGCATTTCTGGGAGGAGCAGCAGAGCTCAGCATGTGGGTTGGGCCAGATCTTCTCTGCCAATGCCAAACAGCTTATTTTACTGACTCTTACTTTGAGCTTCTGGTACCCCCAGGTGCTGACAATCAGGTGCCTGATTGTTGTGGAGGCAATCTCAATGCAGAGCGATATCGAGATGAGATTCTGCAACAAGTGGCAATCCCATATCTCCGTGGGGGGGGCTGAACTCTATCCTCCAAGATGACAACACTTGCCACCACAGAGCAGGGTTTATCAGAGACTACCTCCAGAGTTTGGGAGTGGAGAGGATGGAATGGCCTGCCAGCAGTCCTGACATCAACCCCATTGAACACTTGTGGGATCAGCTTGGGGGACCTGTTCCTGTTAGAGTGACCAAGACAAACATATTGGCTGACTTGTGACAAATGCTGGTTGAAGAATGGGATGCCATCCCACAGCAGTGTGTGACCAGGCTGGTGACCATCATGAGGGGGAGGTGCCAGGCTGTTGTGGCTGTGTATGGTTCTGCCACACGCTACTGAAGCTCCAGCTTGTTAAATGAATGCCAATATGATTTGTTTCTTCAGATTTAAATAATCCAATCCACCAATAAACACCAAACAAGAGTCAATGGCAGAATAAGCTGTTTGGCACTGGCAGAGAAGATATGGCACATTTTTCATGGGTGCAACCCACTAACTCAGCTCTGCTGCTCATCCCACAAATTCATGTTCCTTACAAATGTGGCCCCACTAAAACAGGCTTATCACTGGTTTAAAATTAATTGCCAAGAAGCATTACAACAAAGAAATGATTCACCAAACACAAATTTCCTTACTTTTTGTGCTGATTTTAGATCAGTAAAATTGCGATACATAAAGATTTATAGCCCAAATCAACAAGTTGATGTTTACTCTATAGCCAGTGTCACCAAAAAGCAATGTCAACCCTGCATTATGCTAATGCCACTGGCAATATAACACCAGAAAACTTCCTGTTTACAACTGTACAAGTGTACTAGACATAAACAAAACATCACATTTTGCCAGTCTTAAAAATGTTGTTCACCTAAGACATTCAACTCCTGTTTGTAATTGCTGATGGGTTGTATTGCCAGTGTCGTGATCAACAGAGTCAAATCCAAATAAGGTATATGTCATAACTAACCCTCAGTTTAGGAAACATGATGGAAGATACTACTGGATTGCGATGTGGATATCTTGACTCACTGATATATTCACCCCAAGCACACCGAGATAAAGGAACTAAACTAAGGTCACAGTTTCGCCACCATGCATTGATAAAGCTTTGTCAAGGTGAAAGCGTATCTAACCGTAAGTAGTGCGATAATGGTTGCCATTGGAGGAGGCTCTCTGATTGGTCAGTCAGAGATCCAACAAAAGTTTGATTAGTCAGTACATCAGGGACTAGTTCTAAATTTCTCTGAAGACTCTGTCAATAAAGATAGTGTTTCAGTGCTGTTTGTGTTAGTTTCTTCCAGCTGGTTTGAGTCACTGAAGATGGGTGTACATTATTGAGTCAGCTCCCAGTAATCTTTTCTTGCAGAAGCACTCAGAATATGATTCAGAACTTAAGCTGATAAAAATGGCACTTTTTCCAGAACCTGTTCTCGGGATCATATTGCATCTGTATGGGCACGATTCTTGGCGAAATCAGATTGTAAACCTCTGAGTAACACCCAGGAGATCGGATGAAAAATAAATCCATATTTCCCCACTTCATCCCTCCCATATGTTCTCATTCAGAAATCCATCACACCATCTGATCAGCTCCATAAATAAAGTCACTTGCTAAGTCCTGCAACACTGCAACCTCTCTCAGGTTTCAGTGTGTTTTATGGCCTTTTTCTATGGCAGTGTAATTATTTTAACATGTGTTAGGCTCAGCTGCCAATATACGGATACATGTAAAGCAGCTGTAGATGCAAAGGATTGGGGAGGGGAGCGGAAAAGCAGTGAATTATGTTTTTACCTCCATCCAAACGATGGAATAAATCAAACTAGAGAGGAACAAGGTTAAAAGCAAAGAACAGACTCATACAGACACCCAGATAGCTATAGCTGGAGTCAAGGAGAGCTATTTTAACAGCTCAAAAATGGCTGCCCCTTTTGAACTTCCAATTCATAAAATTCTGTCTTTTGTGTAGAAATATGTAAAGACAAGTGGCAGCAAGACAAACACGCATCCATGAACATAAAGATCACTTGTCTAAAAGCATTGTCCTTCTAAGCATCTATTCATCCATCCACCCACAAGGCTTTTTGTGTTTTTAACGCCTTCCCTCTATCCTCCTTTCTCTTTGTCTATCTGTCCTGTGTTGTTCTTATTTAAATGTCAGGCTAATTGTCTGCTACTGTGAGCATTTTTTTCCCTTCTGCAATGAAAACAGCTGAGCCCTCTCTCAGACGCTTTATGAAAGAAATGGCAGCACATTCCATGCTGCTTTGTAATGCTGTCATTTATCACAGCATGTGGACCATTAGTGTGAATCATTTATTGTCTTTGGCATGCACCACCAAACCCCCCCCCCCCCCCCCCACTCTGGCAGGTCTATATGGAATGAAAGGAAGGTTTAAATATTGTGCATAGTGATTAAGGGGCTAAGCGTTGAACAAAGCAAGCTGTGTTTGGTCTAAAGCATCTAAAAGCTTTATTGGTAGTGTAAAATTTAGGGATGTTCTTTGGCAACTCATTTCAAACCTCCACGCAGTCTTTAAAAGTGAAAACATTTAACTTTTCCATCATAAAATAATAGCCTCAAAGACCATTTAATAGTGAGATAACTTTCAACAGCCCAATCTCACTTTGGCAGCAGCCACAGTTCTCTTAGGAGAAGTGCATCTGTCTCTATGGCACCAATTTATACACAAGCCTTCAGCTTAAAAGCAGCTCATCCCAATTCTTTCCGATACAATAGTTGAAGCTAGGAAAAGGTCAGCGACAGATGAAGCTGAGAAAAGGAAAAGAGTGACCAATCTGAAAGCCATACAAGAGTAAAAACTGGGCAGACTTTTACACATTGGAGCTTAGCAAAAAGAAACAAGTCCAGTGCCAAGCTGACTATCCTGCTGCTGGACACATGAATAAGGGTGCTTTCACATTAGGGAAGCAGGCCTGGATCTGATTATGCTTGAGCCCAATGTCTTGTTCAGTTTATTCAAGCCTACTTTACTTGCTACCAGGCCTGAGTCCACGTAAAGGGGTTATTTCAAGGCACTATTCATGGTACACAGGACATGTGAACGTAACTGGACCAAGTACTGGGAACTTGTCAGCCAGTAAAGCTGTAAAGGCATATTTGAACGTCGTCTCTTTGAAGCCATCGTATCAACACGTTACATTCCCATGTCATCCTTCGAGCAGCATAGTGGATGGTGAAGAAAGAAGAGGCTTATCACTGTCATCTTCAAAACAATAAGAATATAGATAGCAGCCTGCAGGATGGACCATAGCCCACAGGAAGCATAGACAAATGTTGGCCCAAGTGATGGCCATGGATGGCTTCTTTGTGGATAAACTGCATATATATACCTCCACCAATTGTGTCAGGCAGAATAGGGAGGCGAGATGGGGGGTTTGTCCAGGCACATTACCAGTCGTGCCTAATGTGAAACACCTAAAAAGGGATACAAGCCTTATGCAATAACTTGCAAAAAGACAAATGTAGATGGGCTGTATGGCGGTGCAGTGCGCTGTTGCCTCAAAGCAAAAAGGTTCTTGGTTGCCTTCCTGGTCAGGGCCTTTCTGTGCAGGGTTTGCATGTTTACCCTGTGCATGCATGGGTTCTCTCCGGGTACTAACCCTTCTTCCCACCACCAACGGCATGCTTGTTAGGTTAATAGGTGACTCTTAATTGTCCGTAGTTGGTGTGTGAGAGTGCCTGATAGTTTGTCTCTATATGTCTCTGGTGACCAGTCTAGGGTGTACGCTGCCTCTTGCACAATGACAGCTGGCTCCAAATGGGATAAGCGGCGTAGATGATGGATGAATGGATGGACAAATGGACATGCTAGCAGAGTCCTATTTGCACTTCCCTGTGCTTAGTCAGTAGCCCTGTTTTGTCTAGCTTCACACATTTTTGCCAACTTTGACAATGATGTGAGATTTTCTGCTTACCAACAAATTTTATATTATGTAAGATGGGTAGGCATAACAGCAGTATGTGTTTGTGGGCACCAAAGCATGTCAAACCAAATTCCTATATACTGTTTCTTTAATTGTGTTTCACTGTGAGGAAACACTCAGAGGTCAAAATTGAGCACTATTAATTGACCTAGCGATCACAGAATGAGTTGATAAACATGTTAGTTTGCCAAATATGCAACTGTTAGCAGTGGACCCCAAGCTTTCAGTCATCCTTGTGGCTTATCAGCCTTAATGTCTGTGTTGAATGAAGGATTGAGTTGCCTCAGTCAAGTGGATGTATGCAAATATAACCTGACATGGCCTTCATTCAATTCTATCTGCATTTTGCGGGTCAAAAAGCTGCCAATCTGTACTAACTACAAAATGCCATTGATGCTGTTCAATCACTGTGCTTGTTTACATCTGGGTAGAAGAGCTACATTTCCTAGCAGCAGGTGGCGGCTTCACAGGTTGGCCAGAGCCATTAGCAGGTCTGAATGGATAGTTTAACCAAGGAGCAATTCTGGTGCTGTGTACCAAGCAGTCTAACTTGAATCACTATTTGTGCAAATACCTTGAAACATTTTGTAACTACTTTATTAAAATGCAAATGTATTTCTGCAGCCCTGTGCTGAATCTGAGCTCACACTTTACAGTCAAGTGTTCTGGTGTTTTGAAGGTGACAGAGAGTTAAGAGAAGTCAACAAATGCATGTCTGACTTTGTGTGCAAACTCCATAATTACCGTGTCAGTGTTGCTGCAGAAATGAGGTGAAACTAGGCCGTTTCTACAACGGGCAATGGCTTTCCTCCCTGCTGACTCACAGGATGCTTTTGCAAATGGCCTCCCACACATAACTGATATGATTACTGATGTTTTTCTGTGTCATGTCTCCATTTTTTTCCCTGGGTTAGAAAATAAATGGCTGTCAATGTGAAAAGTTCAGATGTTAGGGTTTGGCTCGGCAGCCTCGTTTTACTAGTGGTTTTTGCAGTCTGGAACAAGCTGTTTCACAAAGCAGAGTTTTCACTTAAAATATCCATTATAAAATTAATTTGTTATCCAGTCCTTGAATCTGCAAGGATTTTGCAAAATGCTCTATAAAATCTCCCTTTTTTCCTGTTGTAGTCATTTAGACCAGGGTCGGATTTATTTGTGAAGCTCTTTGAAACATACAAGGTTGGTACCAAAAGGCTTTTTATGAAATGGCGCAACAGAAAAAAAAGAACAAATTTGCACACACTTGCACACAAATACACAAAAACAGACAAAAATGAAGGCTTTTATTTATCAAGGTAAGATGCAAATAAAGAAAGGTGAAGAATCTCTGACTGCGACGAAATCAAAGTGAGTCACGACATATTTTATAAGCCTTAAAGATATTTTGATGTCTGATTTATAACAGGAGGCTTTCCCAGAGTTTGGGTCAGCCAACAGAAAATAACATGTCTCTGAAATCTCTCAGTGAGACTGTGGGATTGAATCTTTCAGTGTCTCAAATTGATCCAAGGGTCCTGGCTGCACTGTTATAAGAGTTCCATGGGAGCAAGGCCATGAAGGGATTTGAACACATTTGCCAGGCTACAGGATTCTGAACCAGATGTAATCGATGCATGAAGGCCTGGTTGATACCAAAATAAAAAGTGCTGCAGTAGTCAAGTCCGCATGATACTCAGTCCCTCTTTTTTCCCCTCTTTTCAGACCTGAAGAAGTCCTTCGAACAGGAGCCTCTGGGAAAGGAAGTGTCCCTGGAGCAGGAGGTGCTTTTACAGTGTCGTCCTCCGGAGGGCATACCAGCTGCTGAGGTAGGTGCTGTTTTGTCTTTTACCTCCACAATGGTAAAGGGCATGAGTTTAGAAAGACTTTCAGGAAAGTATGAGAGTGGCAGAAGATTAAGGACAAGAGAGGATTGGTGAAAAGATGAAAAGAAGATGCTGTGGAAATAAGTTTGACTCATCAAAGAAACGTGATGTGACATTTTCTGATATTGCCAATGCCTGCGACTGTGAATGACAGACAGCAGAACAAAGCATTATGATGGCTGCTCTCACTCTGCAGCCACTGGTCGTGGGGTGTGCCGAATGAAAATACATCCCTACTGTTCTTTAAAATGATGGTAACTAGCCTTTTGATTTTTTAATGTTGTCTAAAGTGAAGATCGAAAAGAATTGATTGAAATAAGCACAGTCACATTTCTAATCTTTACCCTTACCTCCTGCTTGTGATTGCCCCCTTGCTCCTAAAATCACATATCACAAGATCACATTGCCCCGAATGGGACAACCTCTCAAGTCGCTGGGACATCATCAGTAGTTTAAAGATGGAACTATGTTACATGACATTTCTAGTAGCTAGTGACTTTTAAGATGCTTGTTATAAATCAGCTCTGCAGCCTTTCTCTGAAGTGTGTTTAGGTGTCCTTTTAAATACAAATCAGTGGAGATGGGCACAGTGGGCACAGATTATGAACAGACCATCAGATTGTATGTTTTCATGCAGAGCAGAACTATGAATAAAGGACTGTGTTGGTTTTTTTTAACATTGTGTGGGTGATTTCATTCTCCAGAATAATAAAAAAATACCAATTTGTGCAAAAATACAAAGTAAATAGTGGCATTTATGCACACATAAATCAATACTGCAACACACTGTCACATCTTGGAGATACATGCATTGATACAGACGTTACAAATGCCAGTGCTGTGGTGGCAGTTACAGTATGAAATATGCATCCCAGTAGTGCAGGTACTACATGTAAACTGGCATAAAGAGAAAGTCTATTAACTGTAGGAATGAAAGCAAAGAAACTTGATTATTTTGGGTTTCTTTAAACGAGAAAGTCAGCAGTTGGACATAAGTGATCAGGCATACAAGATGTGCACAAACAAGGTAAAATACTGCAGCAACACGGCCACCCTCCTTCTCCATGTGACAAGAAACTCGGCTAGTTAGCATGTAGCATCAACATTACCGGTGTATGCCATCACACCCAGTGCTGAAGGATAAGTCACAGTTTCCTCAAACTATGTTTCTACTTTTTTCCAGGAGTAAAGCAAAAAAGATTATTTCAATTAGAAGTTGACTCAGTGAAACCAGAATATTCTTCTTGTATGACAAACATTGGCAAAAGAGACAACAGATAGGTTTGTTTCAAGTCATAATGTAAGGTCATATTGTGTTTGCCTTTATTTATAGCCCAATGGTTATAATTAGAATATTTTTAGTTTACTTCTTGGATCTGAGGGTCTAAATTTAAAGTTCAAGGTCCTTGCACCATACTTCTGCTGTTATCCTTTGTAATAAAAGATACCTGCCCCAAGTAAATTTGATGTAGGATATATTTAACGAAACATATATCATTGGCTCTGTATAGTGGTCCTCTTTTGATGCTTCAGCGGTCATCTTGCCAATGATTAGCAAGGACATTCTGTTAGATTTCCTAGTGTGTGGATCAGAGGGTCAGCTGCTTGATACGGGAGCAGCTGCACTTCTATGGGCACCAGGCACACTTACCCAGGCCTGATCCAGTTCACTGCATACAGGGTGCCCAGAACCCAGTGGGCTGCTCCAGACATCGAGGGGCTGCATCGTGGAGGGAGAAATGGGGCATGGGCTTGGCGCAGCCCTGGGCAGTGACAATCAGGAGTCCAGAGCAGAGAAGGCCAAGCTTGATGTGTCAAAGTACAGAACTGGCATATGCTCCCAGACCTGACCTGGAAGAGTGGGGTGGAAAATTTCCATTTCAAGGGCCTTGTGGCCCTAGTTCTTTACCCTACTCCTCCATTCCAGCAAGAATCAAGACAGCCTACATGTATACGCAGCAAACTAAACATATGGGCCGGTCTGAGTGGTGTGTAATGGAGTGTACTATAACTGAGCCCAAATTAAAGATTAAAAAATTAATAAAAATTATATATAATAATTATAATTATAATAATACATAATTATATATAATTATAATTATAAATAATAAAAATTAAAGATCGGCCTGAATTTCCATTTAGTAACTGCAACACTAAGAAGGAATTGGACCCATTTGCATCAAGGACAATAAAAGGATAACTAAATTGGAGGTTGGAATCAAAAGCGTTCACATTTCTTGAATTTTGAAACATGTCTCTAACGTGATTTCAGAAATAAAGCTTTTTCTTCACATCGCATACCATCATGTCTTCTGAGCTGTCACAGGGGGAAATCAAGAAAACAGCCTGAATCCTGTTTTGAGCGACACTTGCTTGAAAACCCTCCTCTGGTGAGGTAACTCTGTTGCGAAGATCCAAAGTTTAAACTTAGACTTAAATGTCCCTAGAGAGCCAATTTGAGTTGCAGCAAAAGTTACATGAAGAAATCTCAGCGAGCGCAGAGACTCAGCCTATATTCCTGTGTAATTTTACTCTTTGATTTCCTGTTCTCTTACTGTACCTGAGCTCTGCAGGAAATAATGAGGGTAATTAATGAAAGGAGTTGTCTGTTTTCCTTCAAAAGGACTAAAAAGGAGCGCATGATACTTTTTAATTGGCATAGATGTGCTGAAAAATGAACTAAGGTGACTAAAGCTGCAGTAAATGGTGAAGACTTTTGTTCATCCTGATAAACGAACCACATATTTTTAGCTGTAAAAGCAATTCCATTAGGGTATTTTATAAGCAGAGTGGATTTTGTGAGGTCAAAGGTTCACAGTCATACAGACAATGGAACAGCTGAGGATTTAAAGCATACACATAAATACAAACATAGTAAATACATGCATACTCAACACCAGCCTCCACAGTGTAAGATAATATTGTATGCCTGCAGTATATTGTCATCACATCCTCATTTTATTCGCTCATCAAATGCATTGCAAAGTAAACATCCACTTAGGGAGAGCCACACACGTCACCTCGGGCTCCCTCAGGCCCTTAACTACAGAGGGGGACGTCACTCACAATCCACATTGTTCTTTATATTTCCTCCGTTTAATCTGGCTGCGCTCCCACCTGAATGGATAAAAAGACATAATTTCATTTAGTCAGTCACTGGGGAAGATCAGCACAGCTCTTGGAGAGGGCTGTGCTGCCAGATAAGGAGCCTGTGAATCAGGTTTCACTCTTCAGGTTTTGATAGTCGTTTTCAATTGCACCTAAGTACACAGCTCCCCTGGGGGGGGCTGATGGAGAAGAGCGAAGGGGGCACTTAGATGGACTGGCATACAAAGAAGAGAGAAGAAAAGGAGAGAAGGAGGAGTTGTTGTGATTACAGAGTGATATTTACCTGTCCTTTCAGTTGTAGAAGTCTGTAAATCCTAAACCTGCAATGTGTGACATTAATTACTGATCTTGTCCAGTACACAAAAAGCAGCATCTGCTGTGACACCCTGACATTGCAAAGCAGATGGATTGGCCAGATTTCATGTCCATTACCAGGCGGATTTACCTTGCAAAACTTCAAGCTGAAACCCTTGTTCCTGGTCAGATAATGAATGGACCAATCAGCATCATTTTCAAAGGCAGTAGCAATGGGCATGGTTTACTTACACAGTAAGCCAATGGCAACCAGTGAGGAGATTGCCATGGCCTTTATTCAACCTTGAAAAAAACAATCATAAACTGAAGTGAAATTATTTTTTGAAATAACTGACTCTGGTAGTCACAGAGGAATTAGTGTCAATCTTACAAATGCGTTGTAAAAGATTCCACTTATATGGGGCACCAAAACTAAAAGCCGATTTTCCAAATTCAGACTGACTCACACATGGGGAGACTGTTTCATCCACCCTGTAGGATATACTTCACATTAATCTGGGAAACCTCCCACACAAAGCATTTGGAAGGGGTGGGACTTTTCAGAAAAATGTTATAAGGTAATTGGATGAACTTTCTCTCTATCATATGTATCATGGACCAACCAGAGTTACAGGACAAAATGTGATCGTATGCTGCAAAGCTCTGGTAGTGAGTAACCTGAGCTAAACAGGCAGGGCTGCCGTGGTTTACGAGCAGTGGAGCTTGTTGTTGGATAAAACTCATACCGAGGTCTGTTGAGAGAAGTGTGAACAAAATCTTCTCCACCAATAAAAGCTTTCAATGTGGCTCTTTGCTCATGTTCAAATACATAAATGTGGTCCAGTTCTGATGAAACTGCAGCTATACCATAGCTACATCCCTGCTTATCGCTATACTGGCAGCAGCTATTTACTATCAGTTTTCAATGTAAAAAAACACAGCTTATAGCTACGTTGATTAGTCAGATCCATTCTCAAACCTAGCACAATTGCTTCAGATTGGTGAGTTGGAATCTGGCCAGTCCATCGGCTTTGCAAGGTTAGGGGACTAAGGCATTAGACAGTCATTGGAATGAGCTGGTAGGGTTCAGTAGACCACTTCTGCATAGATATTATGTAAGACAGTATACGTCCAATAATGGATTTTTATAGAAATAGATACAGATGTTTATCACACCTTTGTTCCAAAGAGGACCAACTAACTTTCACAAAGATGCCATTCAAGCATTGTTGGCAGTTTGTTCTTCCTCTTCCTTTTTAATATCCATACATTTTCGACGTCAATGCATAAGAGAGTTGTACACTAATGCTCTATTTGAAGAATGTTGTTTCATGTTAGTATTTGACATCTTTTTCTGTGTTTTTAACATATTTTCTGCAGCTGCTTGCTGCTGATATCATAATTTTCCTCTGCACAATAGGATGGTAAGACAACACAAAAGGATCTCATTAACACTCCGAGACCAATGTTGTAAAGGGTAAGAAAAGACATAAGTCACAAATGTTAAATAACTTATGAACCATACTATCCATGCCCTTACGGAGGCCTTTCTAACAACCCTGGAACTTGTGTGACTTTCTAGGTCTTTAAAGGTTAAATCCACACTGTTACTCAGTATTGAACATTTTTTTTTATCCATTTTCTAATCCATTTTTTATCATTTCTGTAGCTAGCAGCTAATGCTATCCACCATATTGTTTTATCACATAGGCTGTGACAACCAGTGGCAGGCTGCTCCATCCAAAAAAAAAGAAGCTCATGTCTTTACTCATGAATGAGAGAAAGACAGAGAGCCTGTGATGTGTCCCTTTGTGTCACTGCAGACAGAAACTGCTTTAATAATTTCTATAGTCAGCCAGTACAAAAAAGCACAAGGAGTTTTTATTGTTTGGGATGGACATAAACTTGATGGGAGAACAAGTTTATGCAAATAATGTCTTGGTCATTGTTGTTTGCTGTGTGCAGTACATTAAAATCTTTGAGTTTTAAGTTCCTTTTAGTTTTTCTTCTTTGTCTTTATAGTCCCTTTTTCAAAATACAAATGACATCACTGCAGCACACATAATTTCAAAGCTCAGGTTGCCCTGAAAAAAAGGATGTTTAGGGCTTGACTGTGCACCAAAGGCTTGATGTTTTATAGACTTTTTAAGACAAAAAGTTCAGGTGAGACAAATGGATAAAAATAGCTAAGGGCCTAGAGGGTTTACAGCTTTCATACATGTAGCTCACCTACATGTAAGATTATGGAGTGAAACATTTCAGCCATGATTTTGGGCATCTTTATACAACATACTGCTGATGAATACTGTCTAAAAAGCATGGCCCACATTTGTTTTGACATTATTTATTTGGACTTTTTAGCAACATAGCTACAGTCACACTGGAAATCCTTCATCCTGTAGACAAATCTCATCTTAAGTGACTTATTACTACCACTGGTTTCTCTTTTTTTTTCAGTAGACGCTTGTTTCAACACATCTTTGAGCACATAGACATACTCACAAACCACACTGACACATCCACACTGAAAGCTATTTTTCCAGTGGTCAATCCACCACCTTTTCTATTGCTTTCTCCTGTCATAATGGGATCTCAGGACAAATGGATTGGTCTGTCTCCTCTGTCTGCTGAAGCTGATTAGAAGGATTTAGGTTTAAAACCTGCTGATGACCCCCGGTTGTAGCCCTGGCTGTTTTTTTTTTAATCTTCTCTGACTTTCTCTTTCTATTTGGTCTTATCTTGCCTACTCTCTTTGACATTCACATCTCTATTTCCTGTCCCCCTCTCATAGTCCTACAGTCGTTTTGTTGTTGTCATGATGGGCAGTTGTTGGTGTCCTGTGACGTCTCTTAAAATGTTCTAATATTAGTCTTTGCGGTTGCAGAGTCGAGCGGTTGACGACTGTTGTAAAGTTGTCAAAGTGCTAGGGTTGCTGCCCTGATATGTGATACGTGCATCGTAATGCCCAGCTGGCATCACGTGGCTGTCAACATGCCGAAACCAATCCTTGACTCCATAAACACACATGCAACACTCTGACAATTTACATTTGTATCCACACTTACAAACACATACACCAAAGCATGACAGGAGATACACTGAGGGACAGATTAGCCAGGGATCATTTCAACTCCTGCACAACTGTTAGCCTTGAGAGGTCAGGGTCAAACCAATTCAAAACTGCAAAGAAAAATGTCCACTCTCCGACAGACTCCATTATTTCTTTTTCACTTTCCTCTGACAGTACAGCTCATGTCATCAGCCCGGTCTCCTCTTCGTGTTTTCTTTTTTCTCTCTTCAATCCGAAAGCTCCTGAGAGACACAATCTGGAGCATCGTGAAATCCTTGAGAAACATCTAAATCTCTTTAGACTGTGATAGAAAGCCTTTAAAAGCTGAAGGAAAGCCATAGGATTCAGCTGGGAGGGTTCAGCAGTTCAACAGGAGAGAATCTATGGACAAAGATGGAGAATTCAGAAAACATGCAACAAGTACAGAACAATGATAACTTTCCATAATAAAAAAAAAAATCTTCTCATCGAATTTTATTTCTTGTTCGGTGTATATTTTTGCCCCTAGGTGGACAGGGCTAGCATCTAGCAGGAGGGTGACCCTGAATGAGGTAAGGAAAATGAGAGAAGCTCAGGCTGTTTTTAAGCTTTTTCATCCACCAAAAGAGGGTCAGGGTGGACGGCAGCATCATTTTGAATGATGTGGGCAGCACTTAAAAGGCTTTTATTATGAAGAGAATTATTATCATTATGCTTGAATAAGTCGTTCCCAACCTGTTAGTATCTGCAGACCCCTAATCAACCACAACATGTTCACAAAGCAGCTGGGTTTGAAAAGTAATTTTTTGACAGCTGCTCGTTAGTAAAAACTGCCCTAGTTAATTCCTAGTTGTCCATTTTAAACTAACCCAGTTGTGTGGCTGTACCGCAATAAAATTTGTTCAGTGATTTATTTATTTCAAGCTCTTTTTTAGCTCAATAAGAGCAATTGTAGGAAGAAATGCTCACAGTAGCCTAAAGCAGAGATTAAATGTTTTGTCCCAATCATCCAAAGGTTTAGTCCCAATCCAGACAAGGGCTTTCCACTAGGGATGGGTACCTTTCGCCTTTGAACCGGCACGGTACCGATTCCCAGTACCCGTGAAGCGATACCGGTACACAACGGTACCCATTTTCAGTACTTGTGAGTGTGATTAATATGCACTAATAAATGTTATAACCTCAAAACTTCTGAATTTTCAATATCAAAACACTATTAAATATCAGTGTTTAAAAAAAAGTGTTTTTAAAAAATTACTCCAACATGGAAAACCTAAACTACTATAACTACCCAGTGTTTTTTTTTTTTATATTGCACAAATGAAAACCTAGCCCACTACCTCCTATTCCTCTAATGGGCTCCATGCATGAACTGCTTCGACATTTGGCATTAGACTGCTCCCACACTTCCAGTTGGGAGAAGAGAAAGGCGTATGATGGCAAATTTGTTGTGGTTTACTCGGTGTTTGCATGAGTTACCTGAGCTGACTGTCAATGACGAGTTAAATTCATCTGAAGATGTACATTGCAGCACGCAGCAACGATGTCTAGAGGTTCTTTTAACCTGTTTTTGAAACATCATTTTAGCATGTTTGGATGCCAAGCGATGATGATAGAGTAAACACAAACAACAATTGAAACAATAAAAAAACAACGAAACTGACAAATTAAGGCAGTATAGGAGGGTTTAGATTCTGTTTTGGCTTTGCGCATATTGTTGGGCGGAAGTTGTGAAGCGGCCTTATTTTCCACTGGAAATACGTCACCCCCTGCTGTGCATAGAGCCCATTTCCCCTCTTGGATAAATGTGCGTTGGGTCCATGGAGGGGGAATAAGTTTAAAACAAATGAACAATAGAGTATGGAGTCAAAATAACTAAGTAAATAAATAAGAGGTATAAAATTTTACCGATTAGAGTATAATAACTGAAAGTAAACAAACTACTTCCTCTACCGTGAACTATGTGTACTGCACATCTTCTTTCCTCATGCAGTTCTTTTTCCAACAAAACTAACATGTCAACTTTCCCTGGTAAGAGCAGAGTCTGCTCCTCACTCATCAATCAGTCATGTGACCTTCCACGCAGAAGCATAAACGTCACGCACAGGGTCCGTTACGTTATATTTGTATACTGCAAAAAGTTAACAGAGAGTGGCAAATTGGTTCATTCTGTGATGAAATAAGCAGCAAGGATGAGCCTGTGGCTCTGTCACTCCTTCAAAATCACTCTGAATCCATCCTGACAGAGTGCTTTATGCAGCGCCAGCTGCACCAAGTTAGAGAGATGGAGAGCAACTTTAAGGACACAGTCACACTAGGCAGTCCTCACTGTGCCTTAATTCAGTCTCTGTGAGGTGACTGAGCGAACAAACGTATCCTTTTATCTACTATATTTCCGTAGTTGATATTCACATGATAAATGGGCAAATCACGGTGTTTGAAGTGAGGATTTGTTACGAGAGAGCGAAAGGGAGGGAGGCGAACAAGCATTTGTTTGCATGTGTTGGTGCGTGTGTCTCTGCAGTAAGCACATACTTTTTCTCCCATGGTGCTACTGTGCTTACATTGGCGTCACATTATCTGCTGAAACAGATGCTTAGTAACCTTAATCATTGAGTTGTCAGCTGTTGAAAACAGGAACGAATGCTAAAAATGATCTGTAAATGTAACTGTAGTGGTGTAAATGATTTTGAAAAGACACGACTAGTTAACATAGAAAGTAACTGAGTTGCTGGGGAAGGCAGTAGCTCAGTTTGTAAGGACTCAGTCGGATCATATCTGGACTTTGGCCTGGCAGTTGGAAAGGTGCAAGTTCACTTCCCGAGTACTGCCTAAGTGACCTTAGGCAAGGCACTGAACCAGGGCTGGACAAATAATTGCAAGTTAAATTAAATCACAATATGGCCTGCTGCAATTTTCGAATCGCAGAAGATGCAATATTTCTTTAACTGAAAATGTGTCAAATTACCAGTTTAATAAAGCAAATTTTTGCAGCAGCAGTGATTTTTTGCACATCATGCAAACACTCAAGTGTCATTTTTTTAAATAATGGTTTAAAAAAAGTCCTCTTTTTTGTGTTTTATGTGTGTTTTTCCAATCAAAACAAATGACATAAAAATGATAATGCCATTAAACAAAGCAAATGACATCACATTTGCAACATGAGCAAAAATAATTAGCTCATTCTATCTAAAATTGATGAAGTCTAGTGTTACATCACAAAAGTCATACCACAGCTGCGATCAGCTGGTGTCCAGCCTCACCTCCCCCACCCCAGCCACCTCTTTAATAGCTTAAAGCTTGTTGCTCCCCCATATTCAGATTCATGCGACTATGGATTAATTGTTTCAGAAATAATTTCATCATTTTCAGTGCACATAGTCTTATTTATGGAATTATTTATTGCTTGAATTTGTTGAAAAATACATAAGATTAACCAAATAATAATCGCATATTAAATCACAATATTGTTCAACCATACACTGAACCCCCAACAGCTGCTGGCAACGCTTCAGTGAGAGCAGCAAGGCCATCACTCTGACATCTCTCTAGTGCATGTCCATGGGGATCCTGTTTGTCCATGTTTGCAAATAAATCAGCCTATGTGTGTGTAGTATGTTCAGCAATGGAGTGTAAACTGTGTGTTTTCCTTCAGAGATTCATAAAGTATGTCTTCTTCTTCAACTGTAACACATTACTCCTAACATGTATAAACAGTACATTTAATCAGAAAAGCCAGCCATGCATCCTCAAATCTCTCATGGCTTTAACTTTTGACTATTCGCCATGCAACAATGGTCTTAATTTTTCTGAGTTTATGCCTTTAAAAGGTATTAAAAAGTCTTAGATTTGGTTTTTAAAGGGGAACCCGTTCCTAAGATTGTCCCTTCAAAAGACATATAAAATGCTGGTTCCTGATCATAAATAATTTGATATATCAGAAAAATATCTGAAAATCTTCTGAGGAATATTTAAGCAACAATTTGCAGTGGGTCAGTCACTACTGTAAAAAGAAAACATTCATGAATTATTAACAAACAAATTCAGCTTCTTATTGCATAAAAATAATATTTTTTGCCTGGTCATTTTGTAAATGAATGGTTTAATGTAAAAGGCACCTCTCAGGGCTCTGGTTAAAGACTTAATTAAGGTACTAGCTGGCTGATTCGCTGACAGCTGGTGCTCCTGAAAAGCCTGGCCAACCAATTAGATATTGCCAGAAAATGGTTTTAGGCCTGTTTCTACAAAAGTAAAGGCCATTCCTCCTTGGAACATGCCAAAAACCTTCCATTCTCCTGAAATGGACTAGTAATATCTTCACAAATACATTGTGTGTTGGACTTTTTCATTACATTCAACGCAAAACAATGAAAAGAGGACACAGATTCAAACATTAGTAAGTATTGCTGGCTAAATCCACTCCATCTCAAATTACAATTTCATAAAAAAAAAAAAAAAGAGTAATGTACTGAATTTTCTTCCTAGCCACGGTGAAATTGTTTTCCCTGAATGTTTCAAGGTTCATTAGGACATGGAGGTCAGAGAGAAAAGCCAGCAGCCTGACAGCAAGAACGCATTTTATCTTGAAACCCAAAGAGTGGGAGTGACCCCGTAGGCCAGGCAAAGCCAGCAGACGGCGCGGAGCAGGTGGGGTTATGGATTTGTGTGTGTACATGTGTGCGATGTGTATGCGTGGGTGTGTATGTGAATATTTGTCTATGTGCCTGTCTGCGTCTGTCTCTGCTCGTGAGTGATTGCCCCAGCTGCAGTGAAATAAACACATCAGTGTGTGGTGACAGGCCCTCCACGTGTCTGACTCTAACACACACAAACACTCAGAGACGCACAAAAACACACACAGCTTTAGACAGTAACTGGATACTCGTCTGGAGCCTGGTCAACTTCTTGTCACATTCTTGACCTCTCAATCCACACCCCAAATTAGGGCAAGTTATTTTCCTGGATAATGGCTTTTAATAAAGCTCATTTTTCTTTCTCTGTGCAGTTTTCTACATTGGAAGTTTACAGCGCCTACAACCAAAATGTCCAGTTTTTAGTCATCGTGTTCTATGATTTGGCTCTGTCATAATGTGCATATGAGAGGCTCAAATGCTGCTTTGTTTTGTATATTTTTGTTTAGATCTGGCATTTGCCTTGTTTACAGTGATGTCCAGGTACAAAAATGCTCAGTTAAAACAAACCTGGAAAGGTCATTCTTAGTAAAAACAATTACAAACTATAGTAAAGTGGTTTAAATGCATTGTCTCATTTTGTCGAAGAGAAGTCAGAGTCTCAATCTTGAGACTATGTTGTAGATAAGGGCTGAACAATTTGGGAAAATAATCTAATTGCAATTTTTTTTTTTTACCTAATATTGCAATTGTGATTTAATATAATATGATTTCATAAGTTCCCCATCTTATGTATTTTCCAACAAAAACAAATATATCAGTCTAAACTATAAACAATACAATATTAGATTAAACTAGGGCTGAACAATTTTGAAAAAGAATTGTGATGATTTTGACTCATTTTGCAAATTGAATATGAACTGTTGTATTAAAGGGAATGATAATTTTATATAATTCACATATTTCACAAGAAAAATGTACAAAAATGAAGAAAATTAGATTTTTTTGGACACTAAGAATATGCCACTAGAATGATTGCATGATATGTGATGCAAAATGTCTCTGCTGCAAAAAAGTTTTAAACTGGTATTTTGACACAGATTTCAGGTGAAAGAAATATTGCACCCTCTGCGATTTGAAAATTGCAGCATACCATATTGCGATTTAATCTAATTTGCGATTAATTGCTTAATACAGCATGTTTTAACCCTCTATGTGAGGTCAGGTATGGGAGCATATGCTGGTTTGGCACTTTGCTGTGCCAGCCTTCGCCCCATACTGGCCAAGTCTCCCCTCCTGATGGCGATCCTCCAGGCCTGTGCTAGTCCCATACCCCATCCCTCCAGGTATCCTTCCAGCTGCCTCCTCCACGACGCATGTGGCTGCCCCCAGTGTCTAGTCCAGCGTACCCAGTCCTGGGCTGAAAAATAGCCCCACACCATAATCCCTCCTCCTCCAAACTTCACAGTTGAATGCAGTCAGGAAGCCTATAATTCGGCACTCCATAGAGCATGTTTCCACTGTCTTATAGTCCAGTGTTGGTGTGCTTAACACCACTCCATCTGACACTTGGCACTGGACTTGGTGATGTGAGGTTCACCTGCTCCCTCTGCACGTTTTTTTTTTTTTTTTTTGGAAGTTAAGAACTTATCAGCTATAGAACCCGCGGAGCGTTGCAAACTTTAACACACCATGCGCCTTAGCAGTTACTGACTGTGATTTCACATGGTCTGCTGCTTTGTGGCTGAGTTGTTGTTGTTCCTAAACACTTCCATTTTCTACTAATATTACTAATAGTTGACTGTGGAATATCAAGCAGGGATGAAATTTCTCTAAGCATCTTATTGCAAAGGTTGCATCCATCACATTACCAAGCGTGGAGTCACTGAGCTTTTCAGAATGACCCATTTTGTATCATAAATGTTTGCACATGCAGACTTGGTGTTTGATTTTAGACAGCTGTGGCTGATTAAAACGCCTTACTTCAATGATTAGCAGGTTTCACCAAACACTTTTGTCCACATGGTGTATGTTCACTAAGAAGTTTTACATAATACTTAACTATTCGACTATTACAGTACATTAAAAGTGACATTGGATTGTGAAACATATGGCTGCCAGCTCTAGCTGTTACATAGTTGGTCACATCACAGTAAGGCAAAAGTTTTCACCCTCCTAAAACACACACATCTGGCCTTTAACCAACCTTGTGGTGTCCTTTTTTGTGAATGACTTTCTGTCTCTACTAGTGTGGGATACGTCTGTAAATTGTGTAATCCACCCCGGTGTTGGTGCTTATGTGTGTGTGCGTCTCCGTGTGCATGAACGACTCGTCGTGATGTAAATCACAGCAGACTTTTCTGTCAGAAGGCATCAGCGGTTTGGTGTGGCCAAACCCCTGAAGGCTCCCTCACTCTCTCACTCGTACAGTATACTGTACACAGACGCAGTGGATTTCAGTCCCTGAAGTCACCGTTGCGAATGTGTCATGGGATGACGTTTACTAGCAGAATCTTTCTGGAGGTTATAACATCAGCGCTGGTGGAGTGTTTTAAATGGACAGTGAAGGTGACAGTGTGAATTAAACTGTCTAAATAATGAAACTCTTTCTTTACAAAGAGACAGAAGCAGATATATTGAAGTCCTTTGGCTTTAAAGTTAATTTCAGAGCTCTGTTGAGTTAAATGCTCCTGTGGATTTATTAAACACCACATAATAAACTTCTCACATGCGTCCAAAGTGGGTTTTCAGCCAGAATATACTACCATACTTCCTTTCAAAGCTCTATCAATGGATTTAAAGCTTAAATGGGTCTACTTCCAGGGTAAAAATATCTACTAGACATCATGAATGTGAAATTTAGGATTCTGGTATTCTGAATAAACACCTGCACCTGAAGGGATAAGACCGGCCCATAGATAGAATTTTGATAGAAATAAAGCCGTAGATCTTTCTTTAGCTCTCTGAGATGTGTGACCACCGCACCATAAGAATTAAATTCGTTGCTGTCTTGGCTATCTCTAGAGAAACACAGCTGTGTTTGTGCACCAATGTGAGCATGTGCATGTTTCTGTGCACAAAAAACAATTTATGTAATGCTGCTTCCTCCGATAGATCCTCACCTTAATCCTCTTTGAGCGAGCATAGTAAGCCCCACGGCTCATCTCCCATCACATTTTACCTTGATCCTCAACCTCTGTCAGAAATCATCACGGTAATCCAGAGATTAGTCAGCAATCTTTTTCTATTCCGTCTGCCGAGGTGAATTATTGAAACGGTGTTAAGATTATTAAAACGCTGTTCTGATGGCCGATCACAGAGGAGCAATTCACAAATGGAGCAGATGAGGAAGATCAGCATGTGTTGTTGTGGTAAGAGTTTTGTGTTGATGTAGAGGGGGATTATGATCATTATCTAATGATGAATGCACTCATGAATGGATAAATGCACATACAATATGCTTTATCTCCTTCACTCCGTCTACTGTACATCAGCGCAGTCTTTTAAAACCACTTTGTATTTCAGCAGCCTTGAGAGGCTTTCCATCCTGTAATAAGCCATGTCAGTAAATTCAGGCATTAGTCAGATCCCACTCCAAAGCCAGCAGACTGTGCAGAACTGAATTGAAAATGTGTATTTTCCATTGCAGATTTTGAGCATGAGTTACCAGACTTCCACGCTGATTTATTATACTGACTACTCTCTCTTTCCCTCTTTATTAAGTCAAAATCAGAGTTCCTGCACTTCAGCTCCGATCACCGATCCCGTCTAGACTTCGACACTGAATTATTTATTGTCTGCAATATATTCTTCTGAAAAATATCCGTCTTTCTTTTGGCAATTATTCTTTATTTCAAAGTGCCTCCATATCACTACAGCGCCTCTGAAAAAACACCGAACTCACATGCTTATCTTGGCTTTCTGACAAGTGTCAGAGTTCTGCTATTTCAGCACAATCATTTACAGTACATCCACCCATCGTCGAGGCCATTTAAGGAAACTATCAATCACAATCCAAAGAAAGAAGCTTCTCATTACACATAGTCAGCCTGTGTTTTGTTTCTTTACCGACGACTCAACCCTCTCCCCTCAGAGAGGACAGGAAGTGTGCAGGCCGGTGATCATATAGTTTCAGTTCTTTGTGGTCTGAGGTTTGAGACTTTTTGAAACACTGACTTTGTTCTTTGTCTGTGCGGTGTGTAAAAAGACGAGTGGGTGTGTGACTCAGAAGTCTGAGGGCAGGAGATAATGAAGGCGTTTGTGTAGATCCCCCTCTACATTCCCCAAATTAGGAGAACCTTTGCTCTCCCCTTTCATTAACTACTCAGAGGCTTTTGAAAACACTTTTCAAAAGTCGGTCTTTGTGTTTAATGTCTTCCTGGCAGTGACATGTAGGAGTTTTATGCAGCTTTCAGAATAGATGTTGCACCTCAGCACCAGACTCAGATTTTAACTTTTGTTGGCCATTTACAAGCCCCGGAGGAGAATTAAAGGTGACATATCATTCCCTTTTTCATCTTTTGATACAGTCACTTGTGGTCTAAATAAATCATTTTTTCACGGTGCTTTTGGGCAAAATATACTTTGGATAACACCAGTTGACCCTCAGGGATAAGGGGTGTAAGTAATGGATGGATGGATAATAATGGATAAAATACCAGACGTTGTTTCTGACCCTGTTTAAACCAGCTGTAAACAGCCTTCCTACTCAATCTGGCTTAGTCTTTTAAATGAGCTCCTTGTCACCCTGCCACTCTCTTTTATGGCATGTCCCAGCAAGAGCACAGTTGTGCTTCCATGGCTGTGGGTGGAATCTTTGGGAGGTGACACAGGTGAGAGCAGGTATTATTATAATAACTCATTATGATTTCATAGGTAGTGCATTTTACAAATTTTACAGTTTTGTATAATTGGTAAACTCTCTGCCTTGCTTTTGGTATTGGTTATGGTTGGATGCATACTAACATACGCAAGTGTAATAGTGTATATACTTGCAAGTCTGACAGCAGATGACAGTGAGTCTTTTGCTATGCTGGTTGACTTCCAGGTCAGTGCTAGGGCTGTGCAATCACTGGAAAATTAGATAAAATCGCAATATGGCCTGCTGCAATTTTCAAATCACAAAAGGGGCAATATTTCTTTGACCTGAAATTTGTGTCAAAATACCAGTTTCAAACTTTTTTTGCAGCAGCAGATGTTATGCATGACATATTAGTCAATCATTCCACTTCTTTTAGAATAGTCAACAAAAAATCCTGGTTCTTCATTTTTGTCTTCACTTTTTTCTTATTAAATTTAAGACTGACAAAAACTCTTCAGTGCAACAATTCTTATCTAATGTGCAATACGAGTCAACATCATCAGAATTAGACACTTTCAAATAATTGTTTAAAAGAAAGTTAAGGAAATATCAAATAGCAATTGCAATATTGGGGAAAAAATCGCAATCAGATTATTTTTCAAATTTGTTCAGCCTGAGTCAACTCCAGCACAGAAAGAGACCGTAAATCTTGCCGCTAAAATTGGTTTGATTTGATTAAGTTGCATGTAAGGTGTGAATCATAATGCTTGAGATTACTGACCAGACTAACCCAGCTTAGTTTCAATAATCAGTGAGCTAAAATCAACAAACCCAGAGGAAGTTTGGCACTTGTTTTTTTTTTTTTGAATATCTATTCTGCTTTCCCTGAATGATTCTGTATAGTTGATAGAACAGTCCTTATATTTTATAAATGAGCGACTGTTTGTGCTCAATTTTGTTGAGATCTTGCACAAAGGCAATGTAAAACTGTAGACATGGTTTGTTTCTTTTATAGAGTTGTAATTAACTAAACAACTGTCTATACAGCTAGCATACCATCCGCATTAATGTAAAAAAAAGTGGACACATAGTTCCATATTTAAGCTAAAGAAAATTAGCATCATGATTGTGCTTTTACTCTGAAATACATGCTCTACAACAACATGCAATGCTCCCAACAGTTCTCACTGATTTTCTTTTTTACTGACTAAGTAGTGCACAGTTTCCTGAACCCACTATTTCCTTTGTACTTTTCATTTCTTTTCTTTTGTGTGTCTCTTGTGGTCATTTTGCACTTTGTCTCTTTCTGTCACCATCACCGTCTCTCACTCTTCCCCCCCTGCACCCTGTTCTTTCCTGACACAGTTCTTGGACAGAGCTGTGGATTGGCGATGACATGACAGTGTTGGGTGCAGACTGCATTGTCAGGCAGCTAGCCGTGCCGCCCTCGGCTGTCCTGTCAGTGTAGCCATGGATGAATGAACATGCTGGTTTGACACAGGTTGTGAGGGTGTCAAATAAGAAAAACTCTGTTCTGTCAAGTTTTTTGAGTTGTTGGACCTTGTTGGTCTTTCAGGATTACAAAAAACTTGAGAGCTGTGCACAAATAAAGGTTTCAGTATATCTTAATAGTAATACAATAAACTTATTAGAAACCTCTTTGTGAAACAATTAAGCAGCTAAAAATAGTCCTCAGACGTACTGCTGGCAAGAGTTGTGATATAATTTGAAAAGCTTAACTGCGAGAGCGATTGGGGAAGTAAATTCCTCATTTGGGACTGAGATTGAAAAAGTTTAATAAGCCAGGGCTTTGAATAATTGCTTCCAATTAATTGCTTTTCACTTACATCACCATTCAGTTAAGTAGTCTGCTGCGAGTTACTAAAGGAGGTCATTGTCAGAGCAATGAATACTTCTTTTAACTGAGTGTGTTGATAAGAAGGCATTATCAGATGATGACCATGGCGTCTTAGCTGGGATATCTTTGTAATGAAAAGTGATCTACTTCCCTCTGATTGTAAAGTCCATTATTGCTAAAACACAGCCCTCCATTTACTACTATGCAAAGTGTGTTTGAAATCAAATATGACTCCTTTTATGCTGAGCTGTATGAACCACAATACTGCTTACGCTCTGGAACTGTATTGAATCATTAGCTTATCAAACGCTCTGCCAAGAAGCTCTTGGCACTATTGATGCTTTGCTGATTTCAGAAGCATAAGTCTTTCAAAGGACGATGGCTGTGGGCTACTTAAGTGTGACCTTGCAGAGGCCGATGCACTTAGAGGTAGGGCGCTCCTTGGGTTCTTTAGGGAACCATAAAGAGAAAATATGCTGATTACGAAGGCATCGGTTGTCTTTTTGTCAGTGCAAAATAGAAAATCCCTGCAGCGGTTTGATGTACATATACAGGCTTTGTGGTTTTAAAGTGGTGGAATTGACCGGGGCAGGTCAAGTATTCTGTTGAAAGATGTTTTTATGTCATCTAGCTTCATAAATACCATCTGTTTATATAAACTCTTTAGGAAATGTGCATGCAGGCTGAAGGGAAGGACAGCAGTCTAGAGTTATATTGCAAGCAGCCCCTTCGCTGTTCAAAATGTGCTGCGATATGTGGCGGCAGACGAGGACTTTTAACAGCTTTTTTGTCTCATAAGGTCATAGTTATCTTTTGAGAGAAGACATAAGAGCAAACAAACCTTGTGGAGTGCAAGATAAATGGAAAAGACAAAAAGTGAAGAGAAAGAGGGGGCCGTGTGACTCAGCAGCTATAAGTCTGTACCTAACAATTATCACCGTAGGATCAGAGCTGAACTAACATACTGGTAGATAGAATGGTTTAAAACTCCCTATGGTGAAAACAAACCAGTGCACCAAGTATCTTTTGGTCTTTATGTTGTGAGGGACAGCGGCATCGTGCTTCTAGGTTGTTTGGCTGTCAGGCGGTCCATTCGTTTAGGCCATACGCGTGACCGCCATATCTCAAGAATTCTTTGAGGGATCTCCTCTAAACTTTGAACCAATGTCCACCTTGACTCAGAGATGAACTGATAAGACTGGAGGTCATAGGTCAAGGAAATTGGGCCTTATGTTCACCCCTTGCCTGCAACGTGTTGCCTCTAAAATACTTACGCAGATTTTCTTCAAACTTTGCAGGAATATCCATTCTGGCTTAAGGATGAACTGTTTAGTAACTGTAGTTTAGTACAGCGGTTCTCAACATAAGTTAAATTTATACAGATATTCTGTAGGTTTTCCCACGACTATGAGTAAAGTTAAGTAATTATCTTTAGATTTCTACTTATCTATTTCCTTTTTATTTGGATAACAAGGCTGGTGTTCCCAAAATAGTCAACAAAAGTATTGACACAGTTCTTTGAGAAATTACCAAATTTCCATGACATTTTGGAAAAAATGTGGTAAAATTGAATGCATGCATGCATTTCCTTCTGCCATTCTTGCACTTTCATTAATCATGTTTTGCTCCATTCAGGGTCCAAATTGCCACATTGTTCATTAAATTATTCAAAGTGGTTGAAAAAAAAAATCTGTGTCACCATTTTGCTCAAGGAGGTGGTGGTGGGTCCTGAGGCCCAACCAGTTGAGCCCAGCTGTTATAATGTTTTAAATCTATGTAGTTTAAGTCTGCTTGTTTTAAATCAGTGGCTTAAGGCTACACATTCCCCAAAACATCAAGCATACAGACACTTGATGTGGGACTCCACCCCAGTTTGGGCATTCTAGTGTTGGAGACATATAAAAACCCATTTCCCTTTTCTGTGAAAACTTTGATAAAGTTTGTATTTTACAATTTTCTTATTGTAGCTACCTTAAAAATATGCTTCCCTTTATATGTCTGTGAAATGTGAAGATGAATGATGATGATGAACTAACCAGCTCCAGGTGATCACTAATCCCACCTGTTCCCTGATTGGATAATTGAAGACCAAGTTAGTGTCTTTCTTTGTATAAATATTCTCAACTGTTTCAATTCTGCCATCATACCTGATGAAGGTCAGTTAGACCTAAACTTGTGTATTTTTATAAAAGTAAAAAGTGAGATGGTGCGTAGGAGCTTTTTCGAGTTTTTGAAAGCATTATCCTTCTCAAATGCACCCGTCAGACATGCTTCTGCAGAGCAGAGACCTCTCAACATATCCTGTTGCTTTTAGCAGCTACTATAAAATTCAGAATTGAAGTCACACTGATGTAAAAATACTGACCATGTGGAGTTTGCAAGTTAGATAGTTGTGAAGTATAGACCTATAATCCATAGAGCTACCCATCTCTGCTGTATATTTTCTTAAATCAAAGACTCTTTGTAATCAAAGAACTCAACAAGGTTTATCTACTTAAGCTGATCAGTGTTTTGCATGATTTTGATGAGTGAGGGAGAAAAGCTGTTAAAAAGTGGCGATGCCCATCATCCATGTCACAATGTACTCAGAACTCTTTGCACAGGAAAGCTTTCAATTCACAATGAGTTTTTCTTGCATCGTGTCATGTGCAGTTGGTCATGGTGGCAGCTACACACACACTTACATTTTAAACATTTAGAATAGTATCAAAGTACGTGTTAGACATTTGATTTCATGATTCAGGTGGTTGTCAGTCAGTGTTATGCATGGTTTTGTGTCCTTGTCAGAAAATGTAGCTCCATCTCTCGGTTGTGCTTCTTCTCCCTGACGTGTGAGTAGGTTTGTGTAGTTTTGTTTGGTTGTGGGTTTTGAAAATTATTATTTTTTATTTTTTTCATCAAAATATTTCAATACCAAATAAAAGCAATTCAGCAGAAATCCATCAAAAAGAGTAATATAAAAAAAAAAATGCAGAAGTTTGAGGCCAACATTAATTGTCAGTCTGAGAAGAATCATTACCTAGGGTCTCTAGTGTAGAAGTCATATATGTTGCACAACCATTTATCACCCCAGTCTCTGACATGAACAACTCTATTTCTCTTGCATTTTCTCAGAAAGCAGCGCTGGTCATAAATCATGTTTCCCAGTCTGAATGTATGAAAGTGGGTTGCTGATTTCAAAATACAATATTTTCTAGCAGAGACACTGGCTATTCATTTCCTTTGCTAAATGTGTATGTCGTTGCCTGTTCACCGAGCTCATCATTTTACATCCTTTTACCGAAATGCAACACTGCCAAACATGGAGGTCTCACATAGTCCAGCTGACCCAGCTAATAAACCAAAGCTGATTTTGTTATTGGGTGGTTTTAATAACACTGGAGAGCTGGAGAGTCAATTAAAAAGGATTAGCATGGCCTCAATCAGCTCAGAGCCTCTTCATGCTTTAATGATTATGGAGTGTCATCAGTACTCCTACACTGTACACTCAACCAGTGATGACACATACACTCACACATGTTAAAACATGCGCATAAAGGACTGCACATTTGCACAACTCTGTGTTTTAATATGATGGGGTTAGATTTCCTGTCACAATACATGCATGCTTACTATCTCATTGAATTTTGGGAAATGTTGCACTTAAAACTTTGGAAATAACAAAAAAATGATCAGCCAATGTTCAATCAGTCAGTCAGTTTATATTTGAGTAGCACCCATTCATAGCAAATTTTATGTTGTGATACTTCACTGGAAAGAGGTCTGAAAACTGACGGTTTTACCTCCCATACTACTTATGGAGTCTGTATGATGACAGTAGGCCCAAAGAGCTGGTCCACTGGCAGTCTAAGCCTGTAGCAGCAGAACTTGAGAGTGGTGTCAACCATGTGCCAGATGTAACTACAGGCTTGATCAGGAAAGTCCCCACTGAAGAGGGGCCTGATGAATGTTCCACCACCTATATTACAGTCAGAGACTGTAAAATTGACAAATGTTTGCACAACAACTTTTGGCACAGCAATCAGGTCTCATGGCAGTCTTATCCTAAAGCAGCATAACCAAGGGCTGGTGTAAGCCTTGAGCCTGCCTCTTCAATCAGCTTGATAAAAAAGGGAAGTTTTTAACCTGACTAGTAGATGACTCCAAAAAAACTGGGGCTTGAAGGTTCTACCTCCCATACTACCTTTGGATACTGCAGGCAAAACAATAGGCAAGTTTTAAGCTTGACTGGTAAATGATTTAAAAAGACTTACAACTCTCATACTACTTTCAAACACTGTAGGCACAACCACTGTAGATGCAACAAGCAGGTCACCCTGCAGATGGACCCATAACTTATGGCCCTTTTCTTAGCCCTACTCTACTCGACTTGACTCGACTCTACCCAGTTTGTGTTGCGTTTCCACGGGCGCAGTACCTCGTACCAGATACTATTTTTTAGTTCCCGCTCTGCTCTGGTTCCAAGCGAGCTGAGCTGATAGGAAAAGGTGACGTCGACCGACTGCCGGCCACTGATTGGTCAGAGAATGTCGTCACTGAAGAGTCATGAGCGCGACACCTGACACAGGAAACAAACCCGCCATTTTTAAAAGACGACAACAGGTACTAGGGCTGGTGGAAAAGGTACCCAAACCAAGTAGAGTCAAGTAGAGTAGAGCCGAGTCGAGTCGAGTAGGGCTGGAACTGTGTAGTGGAAAAGCGCCATTAGACTGCTCAGGGACAATCAGGCCTGTATTTTGAGAGCGTAGTAATGTGAATGTCTTCTCAAGGAGGAACGTTTAGGTAAGAATGATGTCACTTTGTTTTCATTCACACATTGTTAAAATATTGTGATCTGAATGTGAACCTGTTTGCAATCACAGACACCACTGGTGGGTGAGTGAGATAAAAAGAGGATAACACAGGTTTTGTTTTCCATCTCATGATCTCTCACATCATGCATTCTTTTGGAATCACAAAAAACGGCTTCAAAAGACTGAGTGAGAGACAGTAGATCATTGTTGTTTACTATCATCCTATAAATGATCTTCTGAGGATAAACCTTTCCTTCCTTCTGGAGATGTAGTGTAATATAAGAAAAGGAAATGACTTATGAATTTTTTGACCACAAAAAGTCTGAATACATTACAGAATGTACTCGTCTTACTGATTAATGTTACTTCATGACACATTTTCCAATTTCTTTGGATCGTTCTTGGTATCCACGGAAAACAGAACAATTTTACCTTAGTTACTGAGCAATAAATGTCTGCATGGAAAGTCTTTAAACCAAGCAAATTCAGCCTCTCTCCAGAAAAGCGTTCCTTCTTGGATGAGTCAGACATCGCAGGTGTGTTTAGGGTCATAATACCGAAACACTTAAATCCTCTTAAGCAGTCCGTGTCCTGTGGTTTCTTCTGCACACACTCCCATTGCACTGACTTTAACACCACTTTCTTCCTCTGCTTCTTTGCATCTTTCACCTTCTCTGTCTTCTGCTGTAGCCATCAGTGATGTTAAAATACTTAGTGAACTGGAGGGTTCGGACAGAAATGTTAAAAACATCAGCGTCCAGAGATTCAAAGAAAGCACCAGAGACACACTTTCAGAGGGCTTCAACACTTTTACAGCACTGACCCGTAACCGTGCACAAGGCTGTTCTATAATTTAACAAGCTGTCAATCATTTCAACACTGAGCTAGAGGAAGCAGGGAAGTCAGTTAGACAACACATAGGCTTTAAAGTACTCGAGGAAACCATAAAAACTGTGCAGCTCTTTGTGTGTCTGTTGAAGTTTCAGTGTCAAAGTTATTATTTTTGATAAAATGAGGGGTTTTTTCATTGAGGTTTAATTGAAAATAGAATAAAAGGGTAGTGTGACTGGAGTTATGGTCCTTCATAAAAGTTCATTTTCTCTGCCTATAAAAACTTACTGAGTTACTGCATTGATAACAGAGAATAGTCATGTCATGGCACATGTCACTACATCCTCAGGGTCTGCACTAGAGGCACTAGGAGGTCAGATTAATTTTTCATATCTTTATCATTTCAGGCCAGCAGTCCTAGTCACATGCTGTCTAAACTGTAATGAATTCATTCACCACTAGAAGCCGCTGTAGTTCTGGTTATTGGCTACCTCCATGCTCTGCTACCTGGATGTAAACAAGCACAGTGGACAGATAACACTGATTGCATCCTCGTAGGAACAGCATGGTCTGGCAGTATTGTGGTCTAAAACATTGCTTCCCAACCTGGGGGGGTCCTGAACCCCAGGCTTTCTCTGCTTTCTCTGCTCTGGGGAACAAGTTTTGCCCAACAAAGCCCACCAGAGACTCTACTCTTGACACTCTAAATCTTGTCAAATATGACTTTAGAGTAAACGAACGCAACCTCCGGTCCTGAAAAATGAAGCCAATACAAAAGTGCAAAATGTTGCAATATAACGAGTTTCCACTAGAGGCTGGCTGCAGAAACACCTGAAGTCACGTACACAACACATGCAAAAAAAAAGCCTTTTTTTTACACTAGAAATAAACTGGGTGGGGTGCTCAGATGGCCTAGCAGTCTACAGCGCTACCCATGCACGCGGGAGGCCCGGGTTTTGCCCTTGGCCATTTTCCGCATGTCTCTCCCTATCCTCTCCCGTTTCCAGCTCTATACACAGTCCTCCTCCTATCAAATAAAGGCTCACAAAGCCCAAAAATAAATTGTAAAAATAAATAAATAAACTGGTTTACATCCTGGTTCCAAAAATGAAATGTGTCTCATTAGCTCATGTCTTCTCACTGTACGGCGGGTGAATTTTCTTGTACCACAATCGTTTCGATTACATTTTGGAAAAACCTCACTGTGCACTGATTGGCGTCTCATTTGATTGACAGCTTGACAGATAGATGCTACCTAACTGTCAACCAGAAGGCTAGCTTTAATGATAGCTTAGCTGACAGGAATCCAGCTCAGTGGGCGGGCTCTTGTATGTCGTTAGGTTGATCCAAAGTTTAGTTGAGACAGCGGTTTCAATATGGAGGCCGCCAGATTGGATTCAGAAGCTGTTGGAGTCTGCCTATTGTAATCAAATGGCTGACGTCACACAGGCTTTGTCCAGTTGAGTAAACAAGCTAAGTGTGGCTTGCTGGTAGCGACCAGCTTCATCCGTTTCAGTCCAACTCCTTGTCATTTCAGTCGTGGTGTGCTTTACAGCAGTGCTACCCAATGTTTGGGCCCCAGAGCTACTGTAGGTGGGCCAAGAAAGGTCATAAGAAGTCTTAAGAGTGACAGAACAGCCGAAGGTTTTAACTCATGTCAATTTTTTCACATTTATTTTGTCCGAAATAAACAGTGTCATGATTTAAGTAGTGTTAGATTAACTGGTGCCACTCAGTTAAACATTTTACAATACTGTTGCTTCCTGATTTTAATCATTTATCGGTGTCATCAGAGACAGTAATGCTATTTGTGAAGACTTTGCAGAGCCAAAAACAAGGGTTTACAGACGTGAATACTAGAAAAAAATGTAAGCAAAGCATTTGCATTGAAATTCCCTGTTTTTAAACAAAATATTGTACATTTTAAGTCTCATGTTATGGTTGTACAAGTGTTTTTTGTTTGGCCCTGGATGATTTTCACGTCTTTCATTCAGCATACTGAAGTCTGAGAAAGGCTGCACGTTGAAACACTCGTCGAAGTTTACCACTTCCATTCCCACATTGATTTTCTGTCTTTTCCTGAAGTGTCTTTCTATTTTATGTTCCAGTTAGAAAAAATAAACTGTCATTGTGGCTTTTGTTGCTGTATTTAGCCCAGCACTGATATGATCTATTTAAATATAGCGTTGTGACAGATTATATATGCAGAAGTACAGGAGACAGCATGTTTTTTTCTTTCTATCTGACTTCATCTGTCACTAGTATTAAATGTGTCCATCTGAACTTCTCCCTGCCGATATCCGAGGTGTTGATTCAGAGTCTGACTCTTACTAGGTCAGCGTCTGTTTGGGGAAACGTTTCCCCGACGTGCCTGAGCCGTTGAGTGGATTTGGATGTTTTTAGTCCTTCTCTAATGATTTGAGCCCAGGGTCTCATTTCAACTTTCCATCCTCTAACACTCTCACCCCAAACTGTCATATCTGTGTGTTTTTTTTTTCCTCCTCCCTTCAGCGACCAGCTCTGCTATCACAGTCCCCGTGTATTTTCATCCTCACAGCTCTGAGTGCTTTTCTGTTTACTCACTTTGTTTGTTCTCTTTTAATTTATTTTTTCTTCGTTTCAATTTCCTGCTTACCCTCTCTCTCCTCTTTTCAGACTCACTGAGCGATGTCATGTATTTTTTAATTTTGATGATGTGAAAAGACATGAATTCATATTTCAGAGCACAAATAAATGAATGATTTTCCTCTGATAGGGTTTTTGAAACCCTAAAGAGCATTTTATCATGTTAAAACAAGCTTGAATGTACTAGAGCGAGGCACGGAGAAAATGGAAAAAAAGGATGATGCAGTAGTCTCACTGCAAATTAGAAACCAATCCAAACATTACCTTCACTGTGAAGAGCTCACAGTGTTCAAATTAAGTGGTAGAGCCATGGTCATTTGTCGAAAAAATGCAAACTTTGCACAGTTCAGATGTACTGTGTTTTGGTCATACTGTTCAGCAGGATCACCATCTAGCCTGATTTGAATTGGTAAATTTACAGCCAAGCACCAGAGACTTTTTTAGGGGTACACTTGCAGTAGGACATGATAGTAGGCTACATGTTTCTCTCAACAGTCATCTCAAACAGTGGTTTGGTATCTGTGCTCAGGCCCAAGCACAGACTCATTCACTAACAACCTGAGTCTCCACTCTCAGAACTCCACACCATACCCAATCAGATGTGATGTTACAGTAAACAAGCTAAATGCGGCTAGCTGTCAGCTACCTGCTACATTCATCGCAGTCATTTTGCTCCAGCTCCTCTCTTTTTCAGGATGTTTCGAAGCAGTGGTCCTAAACTGGTGGGTCAGGACCTGTTTTTAGCAGGTCAACATTGTGTTCCTGCATAAAATATGTGGCAAATAATGTAAATGCTGCTCATTTCTATTATTTTCTTTGGGAAACATAGCTGGTTTTCCCTTGAGAACATCTTCATTTCTGTGTTGTATTATTGTGTATCATGCATGCTGGTCATCCCAGAGCTTCTGTAGAAATTTTTTCATCCTGTTTCTTTGTTCAGTCATGTGCTCACATCTAAGGTAGGAATGGACGTAAAATGGAAATACTGCATCCTGGGGTATTTCTTTATTTTGTCATCAACACAGTGCTGTGAAATAAGCCCACATTGATAATAGATTTCTTTAGCACCACTCTATTTGTTTGAGGATGCTTTAAAGGGCACATATTATGCAAAACATGCTTTTTCAGGCTTTTCTAGCAAAAATATATCCTGTCCACCATCACCCCAAGAATCAGACCCTCCCCTTCTCAGATTTCCCCCTCATGATGCCACGTGAGGAGTTAGCCCCGCCCCCATGTTTGGTTGGCCCTCCCAGATTGGAAGAGAGTTCCCTCCTCTCAGCTGCCAGCTAAGAGGAGGGTCAGGAGAGCCACATCCATCCAGCCACATCCATTTCCTGAAAGGGGTGGAGTCAGACAACTCGTTAACATTCAAGCCACAGACACAGAAAGAGCTCGTTCTGAGCAGGACTGAAACAGAGGGGTTTTTTAGACGTGTAAAAATCTAATACTGGAGTGTTTTTTTCAGCAGCAAACTTCACGGACATGTTTTTGGAATCTCTGAGGACAATATAAACTTGTCTGAAAGGGTTAACATATGTGACCTTTAAAATTTATTCACAATGATGTCAGGTCTATTTAGAAAACAACTAATGCATGCATATACTACCACATAGTAAAGTTAATGGGTGCTTGTTCGTTATTTTAGGCACTAATGAAGACTGACTTTTTATAAGCTTCCTGTAAAGTGAACTCTTAGCTGAGTGGAGATCACCAAATCAGCAGGATTATCTTGTAGTGTGTACCGTCTTAGAGTCATGCAACGCCTGGCTAGATTCAGTGTGTTTATACAGTTCAATCTCGACTTAAAACTCGGAACAAAAATCAAGTAAACTGAAAAAAGTGTTGCAATATTTTTGTTTCACTGAAAACCTTTAGCTTGACACATCATGACTTTCAAACTTCTCCTTCCAAGTCACTGGCTTTCCTCTGTACCTCCTTCACCTTTTCACAATCCATTTTTCCCATTTATTCTCACAAAACACCTGCTCCATGTCTCAAAGTGCAGCCCATCCATCAGTTCATCTCTAAAGCCTGGCTCTTTGATGCGAGAGAGAGAACTTTAGAGAGCTCGCAGTTTCTGGAGGTTGTTTTTTTTTAGCACATGCTCATGTATGTTTTGACACAAGACCTCTGGATAAAATATTGCCCTTGCCAACTTCCTTATGGCTTATCCTAACTCTTTCTTTTCCCCCTCTCTCCCCTACATTCCTTACATGACTTTCGCTTTCACTCCTTTGTTTTCCCAAGTGTTGCTCTAATGGATTACGACGCTCTATCTTCCCTATCTACTCCCTTTGCTCTCCATTCAGTACCCCAGACTCCTCCTCCCCCCTTCATCCTTCTTTTCCTAATTGTTGACATTGCATGGAAATTCCAAATTGGCCCGGCTCCCCCTCGGCCTCCCTTACCTCCTCATTACCTTTTCATTTGTCCTTTTCTCCCTCTCCACGGGCTCCCTCTCTCCCTTCCTCTGGCGCTTCCTCTCCCTATTTGTTGACATTGTCGGGTTAGCTTTAATGGATCACCCACAGATATCTGCTGCTAGCCCTGCACTCCCTGTTTCCTCATCCTCCTCCTCCATAATCACCGCCCCTCCTAACTCTCTCCATCTTCCCTCGCTCTTTCTCCAGCGCTGTGGAAATACCTTTTCTCTATCCGGCCTTCTCTGCAGATTGTTCCCCATCCATCTTTCCCGCTCTCTGTCTCTCCACTCCTGGATGTTGACATGAGAGGGTGAGCCTAATAGATCACTGTGAAGCATCTGCACCTGTGTTAAATCTCAGAGGAAGCTCTGTGTGTGAGTGTTTGTGTGGCTGTATGTGAGTGTGAGCACCCTAGAGAAGCCATGCCGGCTCTCTGTTCAGCACATCTGTGACCTCCTTTAGTGCTGAGCCTCTTCCTTGTTTTCCTCTCTTCCCTCTCCTTCATTTCACCTGCATCCACTCGTTCTCTCTCTCCTTCTGTTATCCCCAGCTCTCTAGCATGTATGAGCTTTCATTTCAGAGTGGACCCATTCACTTTGGCTATGTATTTTGGTTGCATGGACACTGGGGGACATAGACCAAAGATCAAATTTTGCACAATTAAAAAATAAACAAAATAAAAAAATGTCAAAAATTATAAACTTTGATATAAATCTAGTCAAAGTTAAACAGTAATGCCACCTCTGTGACACCATGGCATCAAAAATAAGAGTCCTAGACTCCTGAAAATGGGCAATTTTTCAGTTGCAATTATCAAAATCTGAAGATAAAGTTTCATAAATGCACAAAAACATTGGCAACGTTTTCATACATTAAAGCAGTTATCTCTCTGTTGAGACTGCACACCTATCCAGGGGTGGTTTTACTCATTTGTAGACCCTTATGAGGCCTTTCCCTGTCTCATGAGTTAACAACATATTTTAAAGCAGTGATTCTCAATGTGGGGTTGGGGCCAGGGTGGTGAGAAGCTGAGAGGGGGTCTCCAGATGCCTTAAAAAAAATAAGAATATTTTTTTACTTACACATTTGTCAAATTTTGACCCGTTTTTATTACTTTTTCTGCTAATTCTGCCAAAGTTAACACATTTTTGCCACCTCAAACCCATTTTTCCATTTAGAACCATTTCTAACAGTTTTTTCTGCCTAGTTTTGACACTTCTAAACCAATTCTTGCCACTTCCCCCTTTTGTTGGCTCTGTTGACCCATCATTGCCATTATTAACCACTTTTTTCACAATATCATCATTAACGTGCACGTTTTTGCCCACATTTCACTATTTGCTGTGCCCTTTTTTTACCAAAGTAAGCTATCTCTGTCAATTTATGTCTATTTTTCTGCCTCAGTTAACCCATTTTGCCAGTTTTAAATTATTTTTCTTCGCATTTAACTAAATTTACCACCCATTTTTGTCACATTAAACTCATTTCAGCCACTCTTTATTCCCCTTTTAATATGCCTCTTTTTGCCACTGTTACCCATTTTTGCCCTTTTTTGCTTATTTTTTGCCACTTTTATATAAATTCTGCCAGTTTAACCCATTTCTGCTACTTTCAAAATCCCATCTAATTACCCTTTCCACCAATTTTTGCCATTTCTAACCCATTTTACCCATTTTTCAACCATTTTGATTCTGAGATTTACATTTTTATGAAGGCTATTAACTAAGGTGCAAAATAATTTTAAAAAATGTTTCAAGGCACTCTCTACAAGCATTAAAATGCCTTTATTTTCACGGCATGATCACGTGTAGACCTAAAAAAAATTATTTTAAATGCACTGCAGTTACCCTAATATTTCTGAATAATAATCAAAAATCAATAATTGTTCAAAATGCAGTATTTTAGGTATTCAAAACTGAGATTCAAATGTAAATTGAGTTTGCAGTACTTCAGCTAAATCATCTACTTGTGTAATACTTCTAATTCAAGAAATATTAGTGCACTGTAAACCCTGATAAGTTCATAGAACTCCAAATGTTATAAGTAACCAATGATCTTAAAAGATATAAGTAGTTCTCACAGATTTTTTAAGACATTTTAAGTTACCATTCCCACAAAGGCTAACTAATGCAACCACATGCAGCAATGGCTGTTAGTGACCCACCAAACCAGCAGCTGCATCTCTTTAAGTTCAATGAGCCATCCAACATTAGTATTAAGATCCACATCAGTGTCACCCCCCATAGGTTGGACCTCTCTAACTAAGACAGTAATTTCACTCGTGGTGCAAAAGAGTTTAATGCACAAAAGCATTCTGGGAAACCTGCAGATTAGGGGTTGAGTCTTAAAGTCTTTTTACTGAGCATTAGACTTAGCATATTTTATTTTTTTTTTTACTAACTTTAATGTAAAATATTTCTGTTCAAAAAAAACGGTGTCACCCTAAATTTTTTATATCTTAAAAACTCCGTTTATACCCCATCCCCAACAGACTGTATTTATTTGAATACCTAAAGATCACAAGTGCTAAATCCTGAACAACATATTCTGCACTATATCATAGCACATAGATGTAATATTTAGACTCCTGTGCACAAGTTAAAAAGATCCCTATATATCACAGCTCTGCTCCATGCATCTTTCAGTGGAAATGTACCAAGGTGCAGTGGAGTAGTCAATTATAAATAGGCCTCTGTAGGCCCGTCCCAGTCCAACTGGGTGTCCTCTAGTGTCCCAGTTCTGTCTATACAGGACACCTTGGAGAGCGCCGCTATTCCTCACACTCTGCTGCACATCAGGGATTCTGTCTTTAATATACATGCTTCCTCCTCAATGCTCAACTACATTTTAATTCCTGGAGGTATACGACTCTTTTAAAGAACATTCTCATAGCCCTTGTTCTTTACATGTACAAGACCTCTGAGATTTCTCCACTCTTGCCCACACATTGAATTAATCCTTTTTTTTCTTGCAGTTTCAGTCAGTTAGACAGTGTGGGAAGCACAGGTTTTTTTTATTTCTTTTTAACTTTGCAGTGTAAGAGGCTTCCACTTAAAGTGCTACTGTGTTAGAAGTGAACATATGTCTCCTCTATGGATCCAAGGAAACTCAGCCAAGTCAGATTAGAATATATATTGTTTTGTAGTATCAGCGTTTGGTTTAGAAACAAAATGCATATAATGTACCACAAAAAATCCTCATACTATTTTGAAGCATGTTAAAGTTTAATTATAGAGGTAACTGATGATATTAAATAGTAACATAGCAGATATCTAATATAGCCTTAACTACACACCTGTGTATATCAATGAGAAATTTCTGTAAAAAAAAAAAAAGGAGTGCTTTCAAAGTCCCTGTGGGTTTGTTGTTCTCAGCTCTGTCCTCACTCTGGCAGGACATTTCACTCAGAGGCTCTGGCATCCTTCATGCATGTTCTTTTTTTAATGTGAACCCCTTCCCCTCCAACCATTAGCAATTCAACAACATGGAGAAAGAGAGATGGCCCACCCACTCAGGAATGCTGTTTGTAGAGGCACACTGCTGTCACTGCAAGAGCACAGTTAAAGGAGAGGCATCAGATTTCCAAAACCAAGGAGGAGACCAAGGACAGAATCCAATTTGGGCTGCATATTAAAATAGAGATCAGTTCTAATGGCCAAACAGCTACTTTTAAATGCAACAATGAAAGAGAGGTGGAGTTGGTGTGGAGCAGGTGCACAGAGAGAGTTTGTTTTGGTCTCTGGAGAGTGATGTTAAAGTGTGATATCAAATGGATCAAATGTCTCACACTTACTTTGACAGTAACTTAATCTCAGAACCCTTTGACAATCATCCATCACCATCTGATAGAAAATATGTACCTGTGTGAATGACTTTGAGCTAAGACTTCACTCTGAAATATAAAGCCATGAATTTCTGATATATGCCAAAGAAGTTGAGCCTCACTTCAATGCTAGAATAAAATGATGTGCTTCAGCCAAGCAGTCCAGTTGGTTCAGCACTGTCTGGCACGGTTTTGTACAGTCAACACTGATCTGCTTGAGTCTCTACAGTCAGTGCCCATCCTTGCTTGTAGTGATGGGATTCCAGCTCTTTTTAGAGATCCATATAATCTGGCTCTGCTCAGAAATAACCACTAGTCTTTTGGCTGGCTTTTCATTTGGTACAATTTTGGCTTTTTTATGTGGGGTAAACAGCAACAAAAATGGAAGGAAAGAAAACTATTTCACATAAAGAGAAAACGATACATGACGCTTGTAACTTGTCTTAAATTTTGGTTGTCATTTCAGTCTAGCCACAACTCATTAAGATTAGTTTCCTAACATATGTTTCCATTAAAATCATATGTCTGACAACAAAAAGCTGTTCAACTTAGTATAAAACACGGCATGTTCGGTGTTTTTCCATTACCACCATAGTCACATTGGAAGTGAAGATTTGACCAATTTACAGACTGCAGTGAGTCTAAATCCTCTCTCTAGGGTCAGATTTGCACGCTTGCTACCGCAGCAGAAGGGTGCACAAAAAGTTGACGGTACGGATAACTTGTAGTGATACCTTCCCCAGCTTTTGCCAATGGAAACCCAAATATTTGCATACTGTACTGAACTAAATCCCAGTGCATGACAGAAATGCAGCTTTAATTATATTGAAGCTACTACCTCACTCACTTAAGCTACATGAGCCAAGGACACATTATGGTTCACTTTACCTTACCCATCAGATAAACTGTTACATCCATCCACTCAGTATTCATTTTGTCGACTAAAACTACGACCAGAAATATTCATCAACAGCTTCTTTTTTTGTCATGACCAAACTAGACTAAGACTAGCGAAGGATAGATATTTGATGACTAAACCTGACAAAAAGTAAGTTTAGTTTTCGTCTAGATGACTAAAACTAGACTAAAATGTAATTTAGTTTTTGTCAGACATTCAAAATCTGTGCTATTTTTCACAGTGGGTAAATCTGTCAAGAAAACAATGCATCTGTATCTCTTCTGTCTCTTAAATGTAGAAAGCAGGGACCCCAGGTTTGGCAGGTTGCATAAAACTCACTGCCATGATTTGCTACCAGATTTAGGCAAGAAAATAAATGCAGACTAAAATGTTTTTGAGTTTTCATCGACAAAAGTAGCTAAAAGGGGTAAAAAAGACTGAAATGTGGTTACAACTAAAAGACATGTAATCAAAACCATAATCAAGACCATTGCAAGGGTATATTTTACATTAATCTGGAAAATCTCCCATACAAAGCGCTAAAGCACTGCTGTAGTATATGAAGAGTGGTGGTTGTCTGTGAATAAAACTCATGCGGAGGTCTGGAGAAGTGCAAAAACATCTTATCTGCCAATAAAAGCTTTCATAGTGGCACTTGGCTCTTGTATTAAAAAAGAAACATGGCCCAGTTCTGATAAAACTGCCACTGTAGCATAGCTACATCCAAGCTAATCGCTGCACTGGTAGTGGTTGTATACACCAGCTTACAGTACAGCTAAACCACACCTGTAACTATCACAACTCATGCTGAAGCAGGTCAGGAGAAGACTGAAAACATCATCTCCATCATGAAAAGCTTTCAGTGTTGTTCTTTGCCCATTGTTTGATAAATAAATGCGGTCCAGCTCTGATAAAACCGCTGCTATATTACTGTATATCTCCATACAAGCTGTTGCTATCGGCTTCCAGTACAGCTAAACCCCAGCCTGCCCCTTTCTCTTCAAATGATCCTGATTGGTCAGGTCTGTTTTCAGATCGGACACAGTCATTTAGACTGGAGCTTTCCAAGATGGATCTAACTGATAGAATCTTTCCAATCCGGAAGGTTACGATTTACTTACAGTTAACAAGGATGAAATTTACTGAAACAACACAATGGTGCCGATTTGTATAAAGTAAACATGCAAACTTTGTCAGGTCAATCCTCAAGAGAAAGGAAAACCAATTTTAAGATAATTATTTTTAAAATAATGGCTGGATTGATTGCTTCTGATACATTTTAAGTGGTTAGGGAATCAAACACTGACTGGCTTTACAACATAGTGTTTATAGAAATCAATAAATCCTTGTTAGAATACCGTCAATATCTGATGTCCAGATGGGGCATCTTTCTTGCAAACACACAAATTCTGTTGATATGTAATCAGTCGGACTAAAGGTGAGTGGAAAAGGAAACTATGCTGATGAATCAGACCCCAACATACATTCTTAATGTAGAATCTGTAAAAAAAAGATAACAGCGAAGAAATGCCTGTTTGTGAGTTTGCTTTTGTCATTTTTGTCTCTCTTACTCCATCTTTTTGTGTTACTAGTTATAGATTCATGGTCAAAATGTGCTCTTGATTGATTTATGAGAAGATAAATGTTAGAAAATCTTTTTTTTAAATCTCTGTCAGTGACTTCAGAGTCCTTGGTGATTTTTTTTATCGTAGGCGTCTTTGAGACCATCAGCGTGGGCTGGTCGATGATGGCGACCCACTTATGTCAATGTGGTTAATTGGGTCTTTATGTCACTCGCCTGGATCTTGGTAATTAAGCTGTCAGAGCCTCAGAAATCCCATGTTGGCATCCACACACATCAGCACACACTTCCATCCTGTATGTAATTGTGCACACACCTCTGAGTGAGTGACCCTAAGTTAACCTGGACAATCTGGCCAGTCTGCCCACTCCTGGCATGTATTGTATTGTGGAGAGCTCGGTGGCTGCAGTAAATTCCCCTCAGTAGCACCGGGCAGGAGGATCGTCCTAATCACCTCCCAAGTGGAGCGAGGACGCAGACAGAAGCAGCAGGACATATGGCCAATTAAGACAAAGCCGTGGAACGCCAGCGAGTGTAGGTGACTGAAAATCACACTTCATACATTCAATGTAATTCATTCACAAGGTCATTATTAACAACTGTTACAGCAGAATCTACACTGGAAAGCAGTCTGTTTCTTGGCTGCAGTCATTGACTATTTTTCCCATTTTGCTGAGCTAGTTTCTTTGTCCTGCTGTTGCTTTTAGGTCTATCTGCCTAATGGCCGGAGAAGACCACACCGCTTTTTTTTAGTTTGTCATTTGTGATCGCACCATGTCAGACTAAGCAGCAGAAGCCTTGTCCTATCTTGGCTGATGGACTAACTATCGACTGACCAGTTATCAGATGCTCTCAGCATGAGGTGATCTGCTGTCTTTGCGACTGTGCGTGAGGTCATAGGTCATCCAGGAGGCTGGTCAAGGAGTGTCAGTCACTGCTACAACAGAATCCTTGTGTGTGATGCCAGCGGTCTCACACTTTGAAAAGAAGAAAACAACAAATAAATGATGATTGTGGGCTGAGCCCTGTGTATCAAGAAAAGTACAATATGGACTGACTATCCTTCAAATAGAGCTTAAGGTTTGAATGGAATAACATGGAGAAAATTAGCCCAGTTATCCTTGCTGAAGTCCAACATTGGTGATCATCAGGATCTCCAGGGTGTCAAACTAGACTGAAAATGCAAGAAAAAATCTGACATACGTCTTGTCGAGTTATGGTCATGGGGCGTCCTGGACACATTGTTGATTATCACAATCTCATCTGTCAGTCCTGATATTCTTTTTTGATCCAAACATTTGAGCGGTAGCATCAGGTCAAAATCTATCTGGATTTGAGTTGTTACTTATGCCTAAGAGACTCTTTAGTAACTTTTTTTCCCTCTGTCTAACATTTAGTTTTATAGTCTGTGTAAGGCAATGTTAGAAATTGATCTCTAAACACATTACACATCATGGAAAACATTTAATGTGAAGACAAAATAAATGTTTTTTACTTATTTCAGAGACTGTTAAAAAATTTTCCATCACTTTTAGGTGTTCTAGGTCAGGTCAAATAGAGGCGTTGTCCCACCGTCCTAAAGGCCCATTCGTGCTTTACATATAATATGTATCTGGATATTTTTGAGCCTTCTGCCTGAGGGCTACGCGGCGCTCATTTCTTCCATAGTTTTTGTGTTTTCTGGAAGCTTGTGGATACAGACACAACTCTGTAATACCACCAGAAATCATGGCGGTTGCTTTGAGTAGTGTCGACAACATTCCAAGCCAGACCAGCAAAACAAAACTTTTGAAAATGGTGAAAAAATCTTGCAGGACTGTTGAAAAATACAAACATCATGTTAGCTCATCCTGGCACATGGCGTGCTACAACAGAACGGCGGGGCAATGATTGGACAAGAGCTGAATGTTGGTTGGACTGCTGTGATGGAGAAATGGAAGTCTGAGTGAGATTGCACCTTCTAGTGCAATCTCACTCAGACTTCCATTTTAAAATTCCACCTATTTTGCATTTTTAACTGTTTTTGTGCAATGTTGGATTTTTCTACGTCCTTCAGCTGAGAGAAATAAACTTCTTGTGTGGATACAGAGCTGCTTTTAGAGGTAGGTCAAACATTACAACATGAACTTAACAGTAGAAAAATGAACTTGTTATGGATTGAAAATGAAAAAAGGTTCAGATGACTTCTGACTCATAAGCTTTTTATGAGTTCTTCACAGTGAAATGAGACATTAAGGAGCAGCTTATTTTACATTACTGTGGCTGCAACAAGATTTGATTAATGTTGACAGCCCTATTAACAAACAATGAAAATAACATGTTTATTAATTGAAGATGATAATACATTTATAATAGGATCATATAATAAAATATTTATTTTATGATTGGCTGAGTTTTGTCACATGTCATTACTGTTCAGACAAGAGCAGCTGTGCAGGTCAAGATAGATGACTGTAAATATAAAAAAGCAGCACAGGCTGAGATAGGAGTGCATTTAAACAGGTATGCACAGGTGCGGATAGACCCACGGGATGATATTTAGAGTATGCATGGGAAAGATTGACATCGGCAAGTTCACGCTGCACTACAGACTTTTTCACAGTTTTTTTAAGGGAGGGCTGACAGAGTGGAAGCTTTCCTTGTTTATTGCTCATTCATCCATGTGTTCTGTCCAATACACAAAGCCACACATGCAGATTCTGCACACACTAGCATGCTTTCATGCAACAGAGACCACATGCAACACTGACCACCTTAGACAACATGCTGGATGCTGTCAAAGTAGGGCCCTTTATGGTGGTGGTTGGGTTTTTTCATCCTCCTCAGAAATGACAGCCCTGGATCTAGTGTTGAATTTGGCAACATGTTTATTTTCTTTATGTGCAGAGAAAGTTTTTATCATATACATGTAGAAGTTGAAAAGTCTAAAACTAGAACAAAAAGTTTGATAGTTTAATTTGCAGAGAGGGATGACTAACAGGAAAGCAAAGGTAGAAGTGTGGGTGAGCTTGATAGGACACCTATTCCAGAGGTTTGTTTTTGGCACCATGCTGTTGTCATTTGTATTTGTTTTAATACCACAAATTGGCAGGTAAAGAGACGCCAGGAAGAGGGGTGAGCAAGAGAGGAGTCACAGCAGAGCCGAGGATAGAGGATGAAAGATGAATACGACTATACAAACAAACACGTATAGAAAGAGCCAGATGTTCTGTGGAAATTTCCTTTTTGCTTTAACCGATTCTGTCAAAGCATTAATCACGACTTCTCATGACATCAGTGGGACTGTTACAAAACCCACATTTAACAGACTGCACTTACCTTTAATGTCAAAAAGGCAAAAGTTAACTTTTAGTCAAAGTTATACAAGTACAATTCCAAAAAAGTTGGGGTGTAAAATGTAAAACATAGAACATAACAACTGAGACATTTTACCATTTCATGTAAAACAATAGCTCATTTTAAGTTTGATTGCAGCGACACATTTCAAAAAAGTTGGGATAGGGCTGTGGTTGCTATTGTGTAGCATCCCCTCTTCTTTTAACAACAGTCTGTAAACATGGGGGGGGGTATGCCAGCTGCTGGAAATCTGGAAGAGGAATGTTGTCCCATTCTTGTCTGATGGTGGATTCTAGCTGCTCAACAGTCCTGGGTCTTTTTAATTCTATGATGTGCCAAATGTTTTCTGTTGGTAAAAGGTCTGGACTACAGGTAGGCCACTTCAGCACCCAGATTCTCTCTGTGAAGCCATGCTGTTGTGATGGATGCAGCATGTGGTTTAGCATTGTCTTAAGGCCCTCACTGAGAGAGCATGGAAGCATATGTTGCTCTTAAACCTCTGTATACTTCTCAGCATTCATTGTGCCTTTCCAGCTGTGTAAGCTCAAGCCATAGGCATTAATGCAACCCCATACTATCAGAGATGCACGCTTTTGAACTGTGCTCCTCTTTAGTCCACAGGACGCAGCATCTGTGGTTTCCAATAAAGCTTTTAATGTTTGATTCATCTGACCACAGAACAGTTTTCCATTTTGCCTCAGTCCATTTGAAACAAGCTTTGGCCCAGAAAAAGACAGCATAGAGTCTGGATTGTGTTCACATATAACTTCCTCTTTGCATGATACATCTATGAGATTTGCAAATTATTGCGTTCTGTTTTTATTTACATTGTACGCAGTGCCCCAACTTTTTTTGGAAATTGGGTTACAGGCCAGCTTTCTAAAGCCTGAGTGGGTTCTATGTTACTTGGCCTACTGCAAAGATGAAAGTGACCCCATGTTTAAGTAATAATCAGCATCAGTTTTTCCTTCCATCCATGTGGTCCTTTAATGTGATAGTGGTGACATTTCCCGGTGTTATGTTTCATTTGGTTCATGAAGACTCTTTTTTCAGTCTCATCACTACAGTTATTTGATGCTGAGTGATCCAATTTAAAATAAACAGTTGTCTTTATTATCATGATGGTAATTCTCCTGTAACTGTTTGAAACAACAGAGTGCTATTGTTCATCTTATCACAATGAGTTAATTGTTTAGCTAAAACACACTCACACTCCTCACCACATTCCTGAGCGCTGTTGGATTAAATTTCTATTAGCTTTCCTCGATTGAGTTTGAAGATTGTTGATTAGCCAGTAATGGCCTTTGTTACTGCACTAATGAATAGCTTGATTACGATTCTACTTAGCCACACATCAGGAGGGGCTGGTGTGTGTGTGTGTGTTTGTAGTTATATTTGTGGGTATTATCCTTTGATAAACTCACAAGCAGTTATGGTGGTTGTGTTGGTTTGTGTCAAAGAAGCTTGATGACAGCAGGATGGATGGTCTCATCTGACAACTTTCTCTTATTCTCTCTGTCCACCTGCTCCTTTACTCTCCAGCCTCTAAAATTTACCACTGTTGAGTTTTCTTCCTTTTTAACTCTTCTTTACAGTTGTCTTCCTTTGTATGACCCCAAAACTAAAATTGACTTTGGATTTTAAATGTCCTTTTATTGTTTCTTTTTTATGTATTTATCCATTTTTCTTCTTTTCTTTTGTAGCTCATTCATTTGTGCATCATTTTTTTTTCTTTTTTGTCTTTCTCTCTCCCCCCCTCTTTCCTTGGTAATTTCTTCTTCCTGCCCTTCCCTTCCTTCCTACATTTTATATTCTTTATCCCATCTTCTTTCCTTCCTTTCTACATTCTACATTCTTTATCCTTCCTTCCCTCTTTCTTTCCTTCCTTTCTGCATTCTACGTTCTTTATCCTTCCTTCCCTCTTTCTTTCCTTCCTTTCTGCATTCTACGTTCTTTATCCTTCCTTCCCTCTTTCTTTCCTTCCTTTCTGCATTCTACGTTCTTTAACCAGTCTTTGTTCCTTCTGTCCTTCCATCATATGTTGTTCAATTTGGTCTTCCTCCCTTCCTCCCTTCCTTCCTTCCTAACATCTACATTACTTATCCTGTCTTTCTTCCTTTCTTCGTCCCTCCTCCCTTCTTTCTTTCTTCCTTCCCTCCTTCTCTCCTTCCTTTATTAATCTCTTTTTCCTTCATTCTCTCTTCTATCCCTTCACTCTTCCTTCCTTCCTTCCTTCCTTCCTTCCTTCCTTCCTTCCTTCCTTCCCTCCTATCTTCCTTCCTTCTGTCCCTTTCTTCCTACCGTCATACATTCTACATTATTTATCCCGTCTTCCTCTCTTCCTTCCTTCTTTCTTTCCTTCCTTCCTACATTCCTTTCTTTCTTTCTTCCTCCCTTCATTTCATTCCTTCCTGTCTTCTTTCCTTTCTTCCTTCCTCCCTTCTTCCCTTCTTTCCTTCCTTCCACCCTACTATACTTTCTTCCTTCTGCTTTATTTTCATTCTTTCTTTCCTTCTTTCCTTCCTTCCATCTTGAATCCCTTCCCTTATCCCTTCTTTCTTTCTATACATTCCTTATCTTTATCCCATCTTTCTTTCTTCCTTACTTCCTTCTTTCCTTCCCTCCTTTCTTCCTCTCATCCTTCCTTCTACATTCCTTATCCTGCCTTACTTTATTCCTTCCCTTACTTCTCCCTTCCTTATTTCCTTTCTACTCTTCTTCCATCTCTAATCCTTCGTTCTTTCTTTCTTTCTTTCTTTCTAGTATCATTTACTCATATGTTCCTCCCTTCATGCTATGTCTTGTTTATTGCATTTTTCCTTTTTTTATTATTTTCATCCATCTTTAGTCACCTGTTTGTTATTCTTTCTCTCTTTAGTTTTCCTCTCTTTCCTTTTTCCATTCTGCTTTAATGCCCTCTCCTCTCCTTTCGCTCTTATCTTTCTTTGTGTTTATTTTCTGCTGACTGGACAGACCGATCTCATGAGAACTGGGCTGGCATGTTTAATTTTCTATGTGCATGCATGTGTGAGTGTTTGATAATGGAAACAAGCATGCCAATTATGCTGGTGGCTCTCTAGTTGCCAGTCAGAGCCGATAATAATGAGGGTGGCACATCTGGCAGTGGTCTGGACATGTGTGTGTGCAGAGGGAGGGTAGGCGGGTGTGATGATTGGGATGGTTTAGCTGAAATTATGGTTCACATGGGAGCTGACACACTCACACTTACACTCACATTTCCATACTGTCTTAATGAATGCACAGAGCTGAGAGTCACACGAGTCAAGAGGACGATTTGGATCAGAAATGAGAGAAATCCATGAGTTCATGCATAAAAGATTCTCATGTTAGTGGGAACGTTTGTGCCAAAGTTTGCCTGGGCTTTCACCAAGTGGCACCAACATTTAGGACACTGAAATTCAAGTTTGATCCACCAAAATGTACAAACATTTGGTTCATTTATGGCTTTCACACACGGTGTTTGATCCCATTTCACAGCCAGACTGATGGATGGATAGATACTGTATGAATTATTTGCAGGGAATAACACTATCAAAGGCACTGCAATCAGTAAAAAAACACCAGACAAGATCACTATTTCATTCTCTTTAATCTCTCTTTATTGCTTTTATTTTATTGAATGTATTTGTATCTTATTTTCCTTGTATTACTTTCTTTTTAGTCCTGTGTTTAAGTTGTTATATCTTTGGTCCACATTGTCTAAATTCATCAGTTGGAAAGCATTGCTTTTTGTCACAGCAGTGCAATAACGTCACAATACTCAGCACAAAATAAAGCATATGTCATGACTTCAGTCTTTCTGCTATCAAAGCATGTATTTTTTTGTTTCAGTTAACAAAAATGATTTTAGCATTTTATTTTTAGCCATTTTGTTAGTTTTATTTAACACCTCTGGGCAGAACATGTTTAGCAGGTCAGCTCGAATGAAAAATGTATATAAAAATGTGTATATATTTTATCTATATTTTTGGAGTCTATAGGAAAGCAGTTCCAGGCTTGTTCCAGTCATGATATCACATTAAGCAAAGGGACTCCTAACCAGTGTTGGAGCTACTTTTAAATGTAACTTGTTAGATTACTGTATTACATACTGAGAAAAGTCAGAGTCAAGCTCAACACGAGTCAATACATGAGTCACTTAGCAGCCAAGGTAAAGCATCTCTTTGCACCTGGTAGTACATCCAGAAACTGCCAGCAGTTTTCAGGCCCCTCGGGACATCCACGGCATTACTAGGAGCTTGTTGCAACCATGCTTACTCACCACATCCACCACTGACTCTGCCCTAAATGTGTGGACTTTGTTATCTTTTCAACAGACTGTTTTCCCATGCCCCTGGTAATATGCAAGGACATCCAGAGGGTTGTATCATTTCTCCTTCCTGCCTCAGGCAGCTTTTTCACTACAACTTACATCAATTTTAAATTAATGAAACATGCCTGAAAGTTCTGCACAGTCGCATATTGATATATTACAAAGTACATCATCATACATCTTTAGGACACAATAGTGTCAAGAGTATACTTACCCTCAATTTCCACATAGGACGACTGCACCGCAGGTTTGCTCCGACCGAAAGCAAGCGACCTCAGAGGTTAGATGTGTTCAATCAGACTGCATGTATGAGCACTCATACTTCAGGTCACCCCTGCATTAACTACCGCCACAGAGTGGCCTAACCTTACACACCAGATAGACTGTTTCATATACAGTATCTACTGCGTGAGACATATTTCACACCCATCATGGAATCAGTCCTTAGTCTGTGTTTGGGAGGGTAGACCCTTTGGAAAAACAATTTTGGAGAGTGATTTGACAAACGCTGCCTGTTTCACTCATTACAGGCCAATCAGAGCAATAAAGCATGACAGTCACAGGAAGTAAACTACAGAACAATGACTTTAAAGGGCAGCCGCTATCATTGTTAGCCATCAGTGCAGCCATTTGTTGAGAGACACTCATGCTTAGGCAGGTTAGGTAGAGCAAAATCTTCTTTTAACTAAAAAAAAAGTCTAGTTCAGAATAAAGTGTGGCTATAGCTACATCTGAGCTAAGTGCTTTATCAGCAGCCATTGTTTACCAACTTGCAGTACAACTGAACCACGCTCTCAGCTACTGTGTAATGTGATTTTATGTATTTATTTCTCTAAAGATTTATTTTTGGGCTTTTTATGCCTTAACTGACAGAGGAGGACAGTGAACAGAGTCAGAAACAGGGATGAGGGAACTGGGAAGACACATGCGTGAAAGTGCAACTGGCCGGATTCAAACCCAGTCTGACTGCGTATATGGGGTGTGCCTTAAACCACCAGTCCACCTGAACCCGTAAATTTAATTCTTACAGTTGTGTTGATATTTTCCCTGATTTCTCTAATCAGTGAGTCAGATCTCCAGCTGCAATTAGACAACAAAACACCTATTAACGATAATACCCATTGAGTGTATTTGGCAAAACAAAAGAGTGTGAAGGTAATCTCTAGGAAACAGGATTCCCTGTGTAGATATTAAATTAAGGCAGAGAAATCCCTGACTGATCTTCAGATGTGGTGTCTTTATTTTTATATTCATGAATCATTGTTCCAGGACATCTTGCCTTCTTCTGGATAATTCCTCCTCAGGATGATTCAGTCAGACACTTGCCAAAATGAACACTTAAAAATAAAACTGGTAGAATTGAAGGTATGAATCTGCAGCTTTTATATCTTTTATAAAGCAATGCAAATTGTACTGCATGAATCCAAAACTCTTTGTTTGGTCCCTTCTGGGTCTCCCTCCACTGATTTCCATCATTTCAGTTTTTCAAAGTGTCAAAGCTAGCTGGCGCGGGTGGTGCGGTGGGGGTGTGGGATTATTAAAACATGGACGAACACTCAGTCCCCACCCACACGGAGGTAGAGTAATCACTACAGGAGCTCTTTAACCCACTCATCTGTGGTCTTATAGGGATCCAGATAATATAGCTAATCAAGGGGATAATCCTCAGTGACGAGCGCATTAACACTTCAGTGATTCATTGGCTCATATACACACAAAAACAAACATGAACAGTCGCACACATGCAGCCCAGCTTGTTTCTGCTGTCTTTGATTGCAGATTTATGGTGGTCTTTTGTGTTTCATCATACAGACATTGCGTGTTCGTGCTTGTAGCTGCTCTCATTTTGAAAAATTAACATTGCTATCCAGTGCAGATTCTATCCTTAGACCGTGTATCTCTGCATTCTTATCAGCTCCCATATGAGGCCCCTTTGTAGCGGCTCTACAAAGCATGTCATATTTTAGCATTTGTCACAGATATTCTTCGCTTTGTTATCTCACGTCTTGCTCTGTGGTCTGCCATTTGTTTTGCTTTTGCAAGATTTACACTGTGCTTTTCTTTGTGACACAGTGTGTCTGGGATGTCGCTGCTCTCGGCAGCAGATATGCAGCAAAGCTTTGCGTTTCAAACAGTTTTGTGCTGCTTTTAGAGTGCAACAAAAGAGGAATATATATCTATATCTTGGCCTACTTTTATCTTTCATGGCTTGAGAGCGAGTCTCTGTTCCACTGCCAGAGAGAGACGTATATCTTTATAGATTGTGCAATACATTATACATTCTGCAGGCTTAATACAACACAATATGAGACAGCACATTTGTCCTTAAGATGCAAGTAAGAAACATATGGAGGTATTTACATATTTGAAATATGACTCATAATATGCAACTGTTGTATTCAAACAATACAAGCAAGTTCATTATTAAGACAAGAGGAAACAGCTCAACAATGATATTTCAAGTGGCTCTGCTTCTAGAAGTAAGATTTCCTCTTGAAATCCTCCATTTACATTTCAAGAAATTCTTCACATCCATTCTTCCTTTCTTGAGAGTTCAATATCAAAAGAATGCTTTAAATAGTTTTACTCAAACTTTGCACAAATGTCCACTCTGAATAAAATTATAACTGATTATATTTTGGAGGTCATGGGTCAAAGTTTGAGGTCACTAGGCCTCATTTTCAACCCTTGCTTTAAGTGTAATATATTAAAAATACTTTAAGCTTTTTTTTTTTTTTAACTTTGCATGAATGTCCAATCTGACTTGAAGATCATCTGCTAGTGTTTAAGAGGTCATTGGTCAAAGGTAAAGGTCACTGGGCCCCATGTTCATCCCTTTCTAGTGAATCTGGTATTACAAGAATTTATAGAGGGATTCTGATTAAAAAAATAAAAAAACTAAAAAAAAAAAAAAAAGAGGAAGAAGAAGAAAAAAAGAATGTGTTAATGCTAACTATGACTCCAGGATGAACTTATGAACTTGGAGGTGATGGGTCAAAGGCCAGGCTTATTAAGCTTTATGGTCATCACTTGCTTGTTAAAGAAATATCTTAAGAACACTTTGAATGATTTTCTTCAAACTTGGCACAACTGTCCACTCTTACTTTATGGTTCACTCTTGAGATTTTGGGGGTCGTGATCATTTGACCTCATGTTCATCCCCTGCTTGTAAGAGCAATATGATAAGAATGCTTTGAGGGATATTCTTCATTTTTTCACAAATGTCATCCATTCATCCATCCATCCATCCATCCATCCATCTTCTTCCGCATATCTGGGGTCAGGTTGCAGCATCAGCAGGTGAAGCAAGTCAACCAGGACGTCTCTCTTCCTTGCAACGTTTTCCAGTTTGTCTTTAGGGATGAAGCACTCTCTGGCCAGATAGGATATAAAATCCCTCCAGCAATTTCTGGGTCTGCCTCCGGATATCCCCCAAGTTGGACAAGCTCGGGAGACCTCCACAGGAAGGCACCAAAGAGGCATCCTGATCAGATGCCCGAACCACCTCAACTGGTTCCTTTTGATATGAAGGAACAGCAGCTCTACTTCGAGATCCCTCCGGATGTCCGAGCTCCTCACCCCGTCTCTAAGGCTGAGCCCAAACACCCTACTGGGGAATCTCATTTTAACTGCTTGCACCTCTCATTCTTTCAGTCAGTACCAGGAGTTCATGACCATAGGTGAGGGTTTGGACATAGATTGACTGGTAAATTGAGAGCTTTGCCTTTCGGGTTAGTTCCCTTTAAATCCAGATTAATTAATGCTTTGTTGACCCTTTCAGCACACTTGGGATAAGGCCAGCAGCATCTCCCTGCAACCACAGTGAAGTAAAATAAGTCCACCATTGCTCCTTAATGTGTCATTTCACATCAAAACTCAGAGACAGCTCAGTGGACGGGTCAAACCTTTGAACCTTTTCAATTATCTCTCATTTCATTTTCAATCCATAACAAGTTCCATTCTCCGTGGTTAAGTTCATGTTAACATCTTTGATCTATGTCTAAAATCAGGTGTGTATTCACACAGGAAGTGTTCAAGAATGTGATATAGTGGAATTTTAAAATGTGATAAAAAAAAGGGTGCTATTAACTACTATTTAGGATTAGAAATTTTGATATTTGACAGCCCTAGTTCAAGGTTAAATGCTTAACATGTTAAATATTGTCTTTTTCATGGCTCTAGCATAGTGAAGAGGCTGAGGCACATTTCTTACAGAAAAATTGAACAGTAACATTAATCTTGACCTTGATTTGAGGTAACCTGACACACTACACAGATAGTTTCATATATCCATGGCATTTACATCAATTTAGGTAACACCTCAGTGACTGTGTTTGGGAAGGACAGAACTTAAAAAAAAGACTAAACCTGGAGGCAGACTGGGTGAACATCATGAATACTGACCTTAACTGAGTCAAGAGAGGCCTGCAGGTCTTTAGATGTTGTTCTGGGTTCTTCTGTGACCTCTTGATGCGCTCTTGGAGTAGTTTTGGTAGGCCAGCCACTCCTGGGAAGGTTCACCTCTAACTTCGAAGATTTCTCCCTTTGTGGATAATGGCTCTCACTGTGGTTTCTTAAAGTCCCAAAGCCTTAGAAATGTTTTTGTTACCCTTTGTAGACTGATAGCTCTCAATGACTTTTTTTCTCATCTAGTCTTGAATTTCTTAAGATGGCAGCATCATGTGTTGCTTTTTAAGATCTTTTAGCCTACTTCACTTTATCAAACAGGTTCCATTTAACACTGGAATCACAGTAAAAACAGCATTTTGTTTTACTGTGGTTATTTTTGTCCACTGTTCATTTTTTTGACCTTCTGAAACATTTTAGTTTGACAAATATGCAGAAAGTTAAGAGATCAGGAAGGGGGAAGACTATTTTTTAGCACTGTAGCTCATGGTAAGTCTATCTTAGATAGTTAAGACATTATGGCTTATAATTTAGCCACTATAAAGAAAAGGGCTGTGATTTTTTTCTTCCCATCAACACCACTGAGCTCTATAGAAGTCTGTTTTATCTCATTTTTAGGTGCACAAGGTTTGAAAAAAATACTCGTGGCCAAATTGAAATCTCTGTCCGAGGGTCAAGCTGAAAAAAACACGAACAAACATATAAGTAATTGATCAAACAAAGCCTTTATCTCTTTGAAAATAGAGCTATTTGATTCTTTGACTAAAGCAAAAGAAGGAATGGACTCTTCTTGAACCTTTCCACAAACCCCTTCACAGTTGAAACAAAGGACGAGAGTATTACTTGTGTTTGTGCACGTGCTGTTGTGTCAAAGGTGTGATCACACACTGTGTCTGTGTGTCTCTACAGGCACGTATAACTCCATTATTTCATATATACACCACAGCAATAAAGCAAAGGTAGCTGCTGGTGTTTTCTGTGTGTAGTGGTGTGTGGATAAAAGAGGGAGACAGGTGACGTGGGGGCTAGAGTTAAAATAACAAATACACATACTCCCCTGGGGTTGGTTTGATCCAATCAGCCTCTCTCTGCCATTCACTCACACACACAAATACACACAGTCTCTCACCAGCTGTGGCTAATGATGCGGTGGCAGTGGTGGTGTAGCCACCACATGTGATCCTATTGTCTGAGCCCAGTGGAGCACACGCCAGTCTCAGGTGCTTCAACCTTCAGACATCATCATTGCAGACTGCAGTTATTCCCAGAGCATTATCCTATAAGAGCTCATTACCTCCATAAGTAATGGGATATTATTTGCATTTTTGAAGCAATCTCACATCTTCGTGGAAAAGTTTGAAGTTTTCAAATGCACAGTATGCAAATTCAGTCATCATTTGGATCTCAATCAAAACAGCTGCAAAAGATAATGTGGAGTGTAGCAGTCACAGGAGTGATGCAGAAAAGAATCATTGTGTCCATTCTGCAATGCTGCACATGCACTGATTTAAACTCTGATGCCAATGCTTCAGCTGCACCACAATCAGCCATTACAATTAACTAAGAACAATACTGATGAACTTAATAGAATCAGATCAGACTGTTGTCCATACATTATAAAGACTGAATGAATGATCCCACTTAGTGGCTTTTAGTGACATTCCCAGATATGTTTTGCCACTTTTGTTCAAGCACTTGGTGAGACACAATTTTAACTTTTGATAGGCCTATAAATATGATAAATTAAACCTGATAATATTCACATACCCAGCCCGTACATCTCTGATGGCCACTGTCACAGACCGTTCATCGGAGACTCTGTCTCTTTCATGAATAAAATAGAGAAGAAGGTCTAATCCAGGATGAAATTATGTTTCAACATATTTTAGAAGTAGTGACAAGAATGCTAAAGCTAACATAGCTTTGCTAGCTGCATAATTAAAGTTACTACATAAGCCAATGTATCTAAGTTAGCTTCAGCAACATGAGCTTTAGTAAATTTAGCTAAAGCTAACAAAGGTGCATAGATAGTGAAGCTATGCTATCTTGTATAGCTGCTTTGTAAGCTTAGCTATAGCGAAATTAGCTTTGTAGCTATATTAGCCACGTTAGCTATGTATCTTTTTTATCAACATAGCTACACAGTTGATAGAGCTATGTAGCTATGTTGCTGCTTTGTGATCTAAGCTATAGCTACATTAGCTACATAACTGTTATCTACGTAGATTACACAACTAATGGAGCTACATAAGCTATGTTTGCTGAGTAAGAATGTTTTCACAGAGCATGGACTTTTACTTGTAAGCAGGCTGTTTACTCAGCTTTATTAGTTGTTTTGTAATCAGGTTTTGAAGTTCCGATTTTTAACTTTCAACTTGTCCGTGTCCTAGCCGTTAAACTAACCCTTTACTGTAGTTTAATCCAGTTTTAATTTGAAAGTTTGAGAGTGTATTTCCATTCTGATAGAGAGTCTGTTAGAGTCACTGATGTCGGACCCCTCTGTCCTTCTGGAGCTGAAAAGTGTGTTTAAAAGTTATTGCAGGTTTCAAATGTTCCATAAAAAGTTTCCTTTGTTTGCTTTCTTTTTTGGCATCCTGACGTTTGCACAGGCTGTGGGTTGGCTATGAAGTCTGAAATTATTTCTCAAATAGTACATCCACATTGCCAACATGACCAAAAAAGACTCATTGTGTTAAAAGACAAAGGGATCTGTATTTTGAAAAAAAAGGAAATAAAGAAAAGTGCATTTTACTGAAGAAGCAAAAAATAAAAGACATTTGTTTTGGTTTCCTGTTTCATTGCTCAATATCCTATAATGAGGGAGGAGAGTAGTTTAAAGGGTCTGAAGGGTTAGCAATGCAAGTAATTAGATTACTTGCATGCTTTCGAGGAACATTGCAGACTTTTATTTACTACCCCCTTTTGTGACAGTTCATTGCCCTGAAGTGACTGAAATGATTAAGAATTAGGATAACTGGGCCAGGACATTTAATTGTTTAGCTGGCTGATCACACACTTTGCTAATATTTGTATCAATAGTTTGCATTATATGCATCATTATTGCAATCTTTACATGTGGATTGCTGCTGTAAAGGAAAGGAACCGCTCTGTTTCTCCAGAGAAGCCTATTGTTGAAAGCAGGATTTTCCTAAAAAAAGAAGAATATTTGATTTAGGTGTTGTTTCTCTTTATAACAAGTTTTGCAAGAACAACAGAACAAGGTGTTCTCAATTTGGAAATGAAATGAGTACAGCACTCTATCCTGGATTAGAGCTGCAGAGCACAGCAGTCAGGTGGATTTCCCAACACTAAATCTTCATTAAATGCAAAAACTCAACAGTAAACAGCTATAAAAACAGGTCATGTTCCAAAATCAGCCTCATATAGGTGTTGCTAGGCCTTTCAGACAGGTAGTTAGGTTCAAAGTTCTTCAAACTGTGGGAGGAATGTGGTCCAAGCTCCCGTTACTGTCCAAGAACATGTACTGGCATGATACAGAGTAGGGAATGAGAGCAAGCGGTTACATAACACACGCTCTGGACTGAACCGGACACCTCTTAGTGCCAAGCCTCATTGAGTGTAATGATACGCCAAAAAACAGCAAGTGTAGCTTTTCAGTTATTCTTACCTAGAATATGTGGCACATGTTTGGCCAAAAAATATTCAAGATAATTATGAGTCAAATTAGCTGATAAATGGCTGTTATTAAAAACAGGACAAAGACAGAACAGGCTCAGATAATTTGATTTTCTATGTTACTTAACTTGATTTAACCTAGAGTGTTCCCACTGAGGTTGAAAAAATCACTCTCTCTTTGAATTTTTCATCCACCCCTTTTTGTTGGTGAACTCACAGATTGAGGTCCAACTTGGGAACCAGGGGGGGTTAATTGAGACGTACACATGCAAGAGTAAATAAACATTAACCTAATTTCTAAATGTGTTAGTCTAACTTTAGAAATTTGACCTTGTTCAATATCAGCGGGGTTACATTTTCTCTTTTTTTTTCCTTTTTTTGAAAGTCCAGTTTCAGTTTAACGTGAGAGGCCTGTTTCATATTTACAGGTGCATCTCAGAAATTTGGAATATCATGAAAAATGTCTTTTTTTCCAGTGCTTTACTTCAGAAAGTGAAACTTCCATATATTGTAGATTTATCTCCTACAAAGTGAAATGTTTCAAGAGTTTTTTTTGTTTTGTTTTGATCTTGATGATTACAGCTTACAGCTCACAAAAATCAAAAATCCAGTAGCTCAAAATATTAGGATATTGTGGAAAAGTTCAATTTCCTTTCAGTTATTTCTCTCCACTCTAGTTCACTAAGACTGAGAATTGCCCTTTACAAGCAGGGTAAGCCACATAATGTCACCACCTAAAGGACAGGCTTTATAAATAAATTGAGCGGTATAGTTTTTTTTTTTTTTTTTTGTCATCTGACTACTCAAAGCACTTTTACAGCACAGGTCTCACCTACTCATTTACACCCATATTCACAAACTAATGGCAGAGTTACTATGGAGAATTGGCCATCAGTATTAACTAATCCCATTCAATCGCACCCATACCCAAAACACCTTAAACATGTGATTGCAGGAGCTGGGGATTGAACCCACAACCTTTGACTGCACGATGACCAACTCTACCTGTTGAGCCACAGACGCGTACTCATGGAAAAATGACTTAAAGGGAAACATTAGGGTGAGAAAACTAAGTCCAGAGTCAACGCTGTCAGCCATCTACCAGGAGATTTCAGAGCACTTCATGCTTCCATCTGCTGAGAAGCTTTATAGATACTGATTTCCTTTTCAAGCAGGACTTGGCACCTGCCCACAGTGAAGCCCAAACTACCAGAAACTGGTTTGCTGACCATGGTATTACTCAGTCTGAACTCCATAAAGAATCTCTGGGAACATGTCAAGAGGAAGGCGAAAGACACCAGACTCAACAATACAGACGAGCTGAAGGCTGCTCTAAGAGCATCCTGGACTTCATATCAACCTAACAGTACCACGGACTGATTGGCTCCTTGCCATGTTGCATAGAATTTAGAATTTAGAATTTAGAATAGAAATTTGTGCAAAAGTAGCCCAGACAAAGTGCCAAATGAGCAGAATTATCCAGCAGGTCAATATCTCTGTATTATAAAGCATTTTTTCGTATGTTTTGTAATATTTGAAACCTTTCAAGATAGGGGATATCTGAATTTTATGAGCTGTAATAATAAAGATAGATAAAGTATAAAAATGTAAATTTATCCTTGTTGATTTAAGATAACCTTGTTAAGTCCCACATTCTGAAAAAGTAAGGAGTAAAATATTTTTATAAGAAGTCAGGAATGTGGGAAAAGAAATTAACTTGTTTTGATTTTACATTTTCAATTTAGTATCTCACAACTAGGACTCGAACTTAAGACTTTGATTTTTAATTTCATATTTTGAGCATTTCAACTCATAATTTTGACTTTTCATGTAATATTTTGAGCTTTAAGATTCATAATTCTAATTTTTAAGTGATATTTTGACCTTTTAACCAGTTATTTTGTATTACACCTTATATTTTCAACTCCAAACTTTGACTTCATATACCCATAGTTTGACCTTTTAGACTCACAATTTAAAATTTTGAGTCATATTTTGACTTTCAATTTCATGATTACAATTTTTTTTTTCATATTTTGACCTTTTAAACTCATGATTTTGACTTTCTAATATATTTGCCATGCAAAAAACATTATTTTTCAATATAAATTTCATGTTTTGACCTTTTTGAACTATTAAATTTATTTTTCTCAGATTATGAGCCTTAAACTTATCTTTTTAACTTTTTAAATGTCAAAATCGTTTATCGTCAGTGCTAAGTTTTTTCTTTTTTTTTCATATTTTATAACCAGTGAAGCAAGGTTGACAGTTTATGGTTAAAAAGGTGAGCCTGTTAGGCCCTCAGGTTAGTCCTGAATCCAGAATCCGGCCCCTGCTGTGATTGAGTTTGACACCCCTGATGTAAACATACCGTGGCCCATTTCGTTTTGGTTGTCCTTCAGATCAGATTGTTACATTTGACATTCTTACATCTTCTTTTTGAGTCTTTACACGTTCCTATCCTGGCACACTTTATTTAGAAAATATGCATAAATATACATAAAAATTGCACTTCTATAAGATAGAAAAGATCTTTCATTTGTGTGTGGGTGTGCTTACAATTTTAAACCGACCCTACATAACTCAGTTTTCCTTTTTTGCCATCCTAGTCAACAAAGCCTCAAAGGCTCCCGCATACAAGATGCTCTATTTGAGCCTTGCCCTTTTGTGTTTCATGTAAATGAGAAGCACTGTTGTGTATCAGAAGTACATGTTTATAAAATCTGACTGTTGACCTAAGATCTCTGAGAACAGAGGGCAAAAAATCCACTGTACTACAGTCTGATCTGTATTCTCAGTCCAAGCAAAGACTTTTTCTCTTTGTCTCTTTGAATCTGCACCACGGTACAGCTTATTTAACATCCTGAGCATGAATAAGTATAAACCTGTACAACACACATTGTATTTGCTTTGATTTCTTCTAAAGCGCCTACATTCTTTTCGATTACAACACAAGGATAAACTCCTTGTCTGGCCATATTATATATAAGTGTTCTGTTTGTTTGTTTGTGCTGTTTCCTCCAGTATAACCTTTACTTTGTAATAGAAACTGAAAGGTCACACAGCGTCTCACTTCAGTTTAAGAATTCAGAGCTACAGTGAGCCTCACGGCCAAAGAGCACTACCAAATCTCTAAAGATCAGAGGGAGAAGCAGGTGGAATAACTGAGAGAGAAGACTGACAGGACGGCTCCAGCAGGCTGTAAACCGAAGAATAACACTCGATTTCATCTTTTCTGCAACTGAGATTTCCATTTCCTAATGTTAGGGAAGGAGGAAATTAAACAACGCCTCAGACATTTATGTGGCCGCCATAAAAGCCGGGACAGGCTGAATTTATGAAGGGTGTACCTGTAAATACAGCACTCACAAAATGTGATTAGGCTCATAAATAGGGCAGTTTCTCGCTTTACCATTCTCCACCACAAAAGGCAACGCAAAAGCATATGTTGGGACGTTTTCATTTGCTCTTATACTGTTATCCTGGGTGGGGGGCAGTTAGTGTAAGGTCCAGTGGTGAGGATTTATGTGACTTGATGCGTAAATCATTCTGTGCAAAGCATCATTATAACTATTGATGTTGTTCTTATACCATATCCCTCAAATCCAATTGAAAGCCTTCTATGTGGTTTATAAAAAGTATGTTGTGTGAGTTAAAATTCTGTTTTAGATCTCTCTTTCCCCTCTCTTTATATTTCATGTGGTGAGGTTGGAAAAACAAGATTAAACCAGCACTCAAACTTGATTCTTTTGGTGTGTTTTTTTTCCCTTCAAACACCCACAAATGGACCGTTAAAACCAAATTTTCTATTTTCCTCCCCAGCCTTCTATCAATTACTCTCAGGGTGCATCAACTGTGAAAACAAGATTGAAGTGTGATTTATTGATTTCCCCAGGCTCCCTAGATCTAATAAGTGTGTAAAAAGCAACGATTTAAGCAGAGAAATAATTATTTGAGCCATCATGGAAGGAGCAAAGCTTTCCACTTGAAACTCAATTTACATTTATATATTCTCTCTTGGAGAAGCCTTGGTACTGACCCGATATCTCTTGTCTGTGTCTCCCCAGGTGGAGTGGCTGAAGAATGAAGAGATCATCGACCCGGCAGAGGACAGAAACTTCTACATCACCATCGACCACAACCTGATCATCAAACAGGCCCGACTGTCCGACACCGCCAACTACACCTGTGTGGCTAAGAACATCGTAGCCAAAAGACGGAGCACCACAGCCACTGTTATAGTCTATGGTAAGTTAACACAATACATGCTTTTACAGTGCCTATAAAAGTATTCACCCTCTTGGATGTTAGATAAATAAATCTTCCCTGAAGCCGTAGTTCTCTTGCAGTTTAAATAAGATTGTCCTCCAGGATTTTCCTGTATTTTGCCACGTTCATTTTACCCTATACAAGCCTTCCAGGGCTGGCTACTGGAAAGCATCCCCACAGCAGGATGCTGCCACCACTGTGCTTCATAGTGGAGATGGTGGGTTTGTAGTGATGTGCAGTGTTTGTTGTCCATCAAACATAGCAACTTCCTGGCCACCATTACATCATGAAGGCAAAAGAACACTCCAAGCAATTCAGAGAAAAGGTTGTTGAAATGTATAAGTCAGGGTATAGATACAAAAACAATTTCAAGACACTGAACATTCCCCAGAGTTCAGTCAATTCCATCGTCAAGAAATGGAAGAGAAATGGCACATGTGTAAATCTGCCTAGATCAGGCCATCTTCACAAACTGATTGACCATGCAAGAAGAAGACTAGTGAGAGAGGGCACCAAGACACCTATGACTACTCTGAAGGAGTTACAAGCTTCAGCAGCTGAGATGGGAGAGACTCTGCATACCACAACTGTTGCCCAGGTTCACCAAAAGGCATGTGGAAGACAAGTAGAAAATGGTCAATTAGAAAAAAAGTTCTTTGGAATGATGAGACCAAAATGGGGCTTTTTGGCCATCAGACAAGACACTATGTTGGGCAGACACCAAACAGTGGTGGCAGCATCATGCTGTGGGGATGCTTCTCAACAGCTAGCTCTGGAAGGCTTGTAAAGGTAGTGGGTAAAATGAATGCATGGCATTCATCAGTGAATAAAACTGTTTGAAAATTAGTCTTCATGTATTTATGAGACCACTGCATTATTTTCTTTGTGGGGATTGGTTAAGGGTGGCTGAAATAGAACCATATGCACATCAAGCTGTGGCAGATCCTGTATCAAAAGCTTCGTGGGACTCCAGCGTCACCAGCAGCTTCAAATCTCTGTTTTCTACTCATCAGTGGATTTTTCACAGCTGCACACTTAATACAAAAACTTTCCTTAATACGCCTTTATCTGAACAAACCCTGCTGTGCTCTGAATCTCACACAATCTTGTCACAATTGATGATCTCTCTTGATTTTTTTATTTGTGAAATATTCAGTTGAAATGAATTATTAGAGCTGGCACTGGTCTTTTACCCTGGATGCTCTGATTAGACGCAATAAATCATGGACGTCCTCTATTCTGGTTTACTTAGTTGAGTTTTATGTATGCATGGTTTCTGCAATACAAGATTAAATATAATATAATATAAATATAATGAAAACAAAGCAGATAATATGCTAAAACAGATTAGCTCAGCTTTAATTAACCGTGCATAAAAATGAGATAACACAAATCTATGTGTTAACATGACAGATACAACTAAAGTAGCATAAGGCTTACTTTAATTAGCACATGGCTGAGCTAAGCTTGTCGGCTAGCATGCTAATTATTTTCATTCACATAAATATAAAGTTACAGTCATAAACATCGAGGCATGATAATATTTCCCACATTGAGTAAATGATTGACTAGAGAAGGCAAGCTTAACGCAACAAAATGCAGGAATATCTGTGCCGTATCAAAAACACTGAGAAGAAACAAAACAAACTGATAGGCATTTGTCATAGAGTTTTACACTTTTTTTTTTTAAGGAAATGTAAGCAGCAAATAAAAATGGACACATTTCAGCCCCAGGCTTTCATCAGCCAATGAGGTGAGTGCCTATCGGTTTGTTTGTTTTTTTTGTTTTGTTTTTAATCGCAAATTAGATTAAATCGCAATATGGCCTGCTGCAATTTACAAATCGCAGAGGTTGCAATATTTCTTTCACTCAAAATGTGTCAAAATACCAGTTTGATAGCCTATATTTAGTTTTTGCAGCAGCAGAGATTAAATGCACATTATGCAAACATTTAAGTGTCAACAAAGCGGTCCGTTAAAACATGAGGTACTTTCACTCATCCTTGCTTGCATCAATGCTGATGCACTACGCTGCTGGCAAGACTTCACCTCCTCCGCCCCAGCCTCCTCCTTTACAGCTTAAAGCTGGTTACACGCCTTCTCCGCCAAGTAAAACTACATATGCATATTGCAATAAAATGGCAACATGTATGATGACCGTGTTCTGGACTGAATGCAATTTATAAAATAGAATGATTTATTGCTTTAATTAGTTGAAAAGTACATAAGATGAGGAAACTAATAATTGCATATTAAATTGCAATTGCAATATTGGGGGAAAAAAATCACAATTAGATTATCTTTTCAAAGCGTTCAGCCCTAAATGAAACGAGCTTAGGACCCATCAAGGACCCAGATGCAGTGTGGGCTGCCCTCTCTTTGCCTGACTGAGGAATTTTGTTCAACAGTGTTTTCATACTTTTGCAAGATGCTGCACTAATTCATACGTTTCATCTGCAGAAAGATCTTTCTTTTTCCCTTATTGCATGAAAGCTGTGACTTGCTTAATAATGTGGAATAACCTCCTTAAGTATTACTGAAATATTAAGACGCAGCACAATTGAAAACTTTAATTGAAAAATCAAATGCTTAATTAGAATTGCATGTGCATGATCATTCGGAACATTGTATTCTTGATTAATAGTGGCATAAAACCTTGTAAATCAGGCTAAAGCTACCAAGCATTGTTCATGATCTTGTGGGCCTGCCTCCATCTGCCACATGAAATGAGCTCCACTCCCATGCCAGCACTTTCTCTTTGTGCTGGACTCGATCGTCCCACCTCACCTTTAACCTCACCCAATTAAAACTCACCAATCACGCCTTCAGTTTTAAATTAGAACATGTGGGCTTTCCAAATGTCGGAACGCTCAGCCAATTTCCCTCCTCCACTGAATGAACTGTGCAGCATATGGCATGATAACAGCTGTGAAAAGCAACAAACTTTGAATAGCTCACTTCTAAATGGTTTTGTTTTCCACACAATGCTCTCTTCTCTCTTTTTTAACTAAAACTGAGAAGAAAGAGACGGAGAGAGAGCTTGTCTCACTTTCTTTTTTTTTTTTATTTTACCAAATGTCAGCCTGACATGAGAGGACAGGAAACATTTTGAGGAAAAACAATGTAAAGCACTACACTCTCGTGCACGCACACACCGAGTGTTTGTCTCCAATCTAACACTGAGTCTATTCACTAGGAGGAGTGTTTCAATCAGAAATAACAGTGCATGCGTGCGTGTGCAATACAGACGGCAAGAGATGGAGTGGTTTGACACTGATGTATCCTTACAGAAATAGATTGTTCAATCTGTGGTTCAATCTTCAGGGCTCCACAAGGGCCTGGCTGACACTGTTGACAAGGTGAAATGGTAGCGGAAAAAACAGAGGAGGGAAAAATGGAGCAGATATAGAGAGAGGAGACAGGTGGGGAGAATGGAGAAAGGAGTGGGAGAAAAAAAAAGATGTGTGAAGATGAGATGACAGAGGTGACTCTGCCTGATTTTACCGGATCGGGCATCAAGAAAGGAGTGGGCACTCTCCGCTGAGACACAAATGTCCAGAAACAGGGGAGGAATTTCAACCCACTGTATCTCTCTGGATGTCTCTCAGCCTCTATCTGTTTGTCCTTGTGACTCATTCGAACTTTATCTCTGATTTTCTACTTCTGACTGTCTTTCAACTGCCCTTATCTTTGTCTGCACTCCGCTGCCATGTTTGCCTTATGAAAAACAACAATAATGCATGATAATGAAGAGAAAGGAAGGGGGAAATGACAGGATGCAGGGTAAAACTTGCATCAGTGATAAAAAATGAGACTGACAAAAATAGGGAGAAATGGAAAAAAAACCTCTGCAAAAAAAGGCACTTTGGGCTAGAAAGGATTCAGATTCCTCCATGTAACGGTATTTTCTTCCTCCCTGTGCTCTCTCCTACACAAGTTCAGGGTTAAGTAATTTGCAAGCAGCATGACAGCCTGTGAACACAGTGGGAAAAATTGTGCTCCAGAAGCAGCAGGGTAATCGAAGAGTTGCAAAGTGTTTGTTTGTGTGTGTGGCTTTTTCAAACCACTCCCTACACACTCCCCCTACACACTTTACTCTGTTTGTGCTCTTGGCATGGAGGGTACACCACATTGAGTGCCGTCTAAAACTTCTGGGTGTGGAGTGGGAGTGCTGACAAACCCTCCAACAGCGAGTCTGTGAAGCTGTTGTGTACTTGCTCTCATGTTTTGTGATGAACCAGGCATAAAGTTTAACTTTTGGCGCTGGAACGGCAGCAACAACAGAGGCATGGGACATCATGGTGCAGAAGGAACCGTACACAGGCTTTTCCGCTGCGGTCTGAAAAGGCGTCATGTTACACAGAGTACCAGTCACAGTGGAAATTCATCAGAACAAACCACAGGCAGAACTCCACAGTCAAACAGCAAACAAATGCAAGTTTGGCAAGTGAATCAGAATCATCAACACTGCACCAATCTCAGAGTCCATCTGCAATCGTCTGATAGACGCTTTAGCTTTGAGAACAGAGGAGAGTTTTGCTTTACTTTTAGTGAAGCCGAACCTGTTAAGCCAGATAGACTGTTGCACATATCCATGGCACAGGATATACACTATAAGGACAAAAGTATTCGGCCGCCTGCTCGTAACACCAGCAACCCCCCCTTTGCAAGCTATAACAGTCTCCACTCCTCCTGGAAGGCTTTCCACAAGATTTTGGAGTGTTTCTGTGGGAAATTGTGCACATTCAATTTGTAGAGCACTTATGAGGTCAGGCACTGATGTTAAACAAGAAGTCCTGGCTTGAAATCTCCTTTCCAGTTCATCCAAAAGGTGTTTGATTGGGTTGAGGTCAAGGCTCTGTGCGTGCCAGTTAAGTTCTTCCCCACTGAATTCTTCAAACGATTTCTTTGTAGTCCTTGCTTTCTGAACAGAGCACAGTCACGTTGGAATAGAAAAGAGCTTTCTTCAAACTGCTGCCACATAGTTGGAAGCATAGCATTGCTCAAAATGTCTTGGTATGCTGAAGCATTAAGATTGCCCTTCAGTGAGGGTCGGGGGTCTAGCCCAAATCCTGAATTACAGGCCCATACCACCATCCCTCCTTCACCAAACTTCACAGTTAGTTCTATGAAGTCAGGCAGGTAACGTTCTCCTGGCATCTACCAAACCTAGTCTTGCCCACCTGACTGTCAAACAGAGAGGCATGATTGGTCAGTCACGTCACAGAACACCGATCACTACTCTGCAGTCCAGTGTGTGTGCTTTACACCATTTTGTCCGAGTATTGGCATTGGACTTGATTTGTGGCTTGAATGCAGCTACTCAGCCATGGAAACCTCATTCCATAAGGCTCGCGCCACAGTTTTTGTGCTTACATTAATGCCAGTAGAAGTTCAGAATAACCTGACACGCCAGATGGATTTGTTTTACTCATCCATCTAGAAAGCCTTCCATAGATGGTAAAGGGCAGAGCCTTTGAAAAAAACTCAGAGACGTGATTGGATGAACGTTCTGTCTGTCATATCTTTACGGGCCAATCAGAGCAACTAAACACGGGACATCATAGCCGCTACCGAGGTGCGCCACTACCAAAGAGAACTGCATAACTGAGTCTGAGTACTTGTCAATGTAATATTTCAGTCTTTTATTTTAGACAACTAACTAAATAACTTTCACTTTGTCTTGAAAGGGTACTGAGTGTTGAAAAAATAGATTTAAACTACTGTAGCATCGGCTGCAACATCATAAACCTGAACAAAGTCAGGGGGTCCGAATACTTTCTGAATACACTGTATGTTTCTTTTTGAGTATCTAAATTGCCAGCATAAAGTTCCTTTTTTTCTTACAATCCAATTTTTAACAAAGACTGTAAACAAAAAATAATAATTTAAAAAGAATTAGTTATTTTGGAACAACTTATTGCATGCTTGAATTGATATTGTGACTTAATTATTGACCTCTGTTTCCTCAGTGAATGGCGGTTGGTCAACGTGGACGGAGTGGTCGGTGTGTAACAGCCGATGTGGGCGGGGCTTCCAAAAAAGAACCCGCAGCTGCACAAACCCCGCCCCTCTGAATGGAGGACTTCCTTGTGATGGAGTGGCCATTCAGAAGCTGCCCTGCACCACACTGTGCACCGGTAAATCCATTTCATTCACCTTTGGCATAAACTAAATTTGCTAATTTGCTTTGCAGTGTTTAACTGGACCACCTTCACTGTACTTGTTCAGGCCATTTTTGTTTCAGTTTCCTCATGTCCTGTCCTGTCCTGGACTCAGCCTCTGCAAGATTCTTTTAATAAACTTACTTGCCCTATATATAAAACAGCTGACAGTGTCTAGGACATTATTCAGCACAGTATACCTGGCCCAGTCTTCCTTTTTTGTGCCTCAATTGCTGCCTTTTCTCTTCAGTGGACGGTGTGTGGACGGACTGGAGTAAGTGGTCAGCCTGTGGGACTGAGTGCACCCAGTGGAGGAGGAGGGAATGCAACAACCCAGCACCTAAAAATGGAGGAAAGGACTGTGAGGGGCTGGTGCTGCAGTCTCAGAACTGTACGGACGGACTCTGCATGCAAAGTGAGTCAACAATTCTCAGTGTTTTTCTTTAAAATGCACTTAAATGCATCATACATGTAAAAAAAAAAACTGATCTCACACTTGGTGCATTGAGACCAGATCACACTTTATAATTTAGCCAGATTTTGACTTACTCTTATCATCAACCGTTCAACATGCGGCCTGGAGATGAACATCAGCAAACAAAGCTGACAGGTTAGAATTAGTTATGTAGTTTAATACCTTGACCAGACTTCAACAAAGGTGTCTTGATGCTCACCAAGAAGTCACAAAACTCAGATAGGCTAAGTGGGCTAATTTTCTCATCATGTTTACACATTCCTACATCATGCTCTATCTAAAGGATATACAGTCCACATATACTGTCCTCTCCTTCATACAATTACAGGGACAAGTGTTGACTTATTCAGAGTGCAAAACTGCTAGCCTCATACAGAGCTCTTCTTCTGTAGCCATGATGGCTTCCCCTTGACCCAAAGACAGCATTCAGCATTCAGCATTCAGTGATTGGTGTCGATCACTTGCAGTGTTGATTGACTGATCCAGCCTTTAGGATGGTAATGCAAGATTAAATTTATGTAGATTCAAGTGTAACATTACAACTGAATGGACTCATGTGCATCCTGAGTAATTCATGACCAGTGCTAGGTCTTGCCAGGTCTTGTGCTCTCATCAGGATGAGCAAAGACCCAGACAACTTGTGGTCCGTCTCAACAGACCAGCCCTTGCCGTGTGGGAAGTGTTTAACTCAGTGGACTGTGTCACTCATGGTGCAGATGTATCTAACATCAAATCAACAACAATTCACCAGAAACATGAGCAAATGAAAAACAGCAATAGTAACTGTACAACAGGCAACATCTAAACACATATAAATACATCTAAAAACATCTAAAATACATCTAAACACACAATGCATGATGGGAAAACTCTACTCCCTAGATTTGAAGTGACAGTAGGGGCATGGCAACAAAGCTGTTGGGAATGAACTCAGGAACAGAGTTGATTCACTGCTCTCAACACCGTGTGAATGAACTACTTTTTCTAACACTGCTCAGGAGCATCACTAAACACTAGCTGGAGTCTAAGTGCGTGAATGTACTCTGAAAATCTAACTCTTTCATTTTTTTTTTTGTTTAACTCCCAATTTTTTCACTCTGGGAATTTGCTGTGTAGGGGTCAATGGCAGCTGCTTCAGTTTTAACCTCTTTTAGCCCTCCAGCCCTTTGTGCTCATCATGCGACTGAAAGATATGAATTAAGAAGCCTATCTTAACTCATTGGTTCTTAAATAGTGGAATGAGTACCTGGGAAAAAATGGTGGCAAAAAGGCTATAATGTACAGATGCCCTAATTTTCTCAAGATTTCCACTTAGGTATCTTATTTTATCAGGATAACAAAACTGGCTTTCCCATGATAACGAGGTACTTCCTCAAGAAATTGGCATAAATTGACATGGTGTGTCAGGAAAATGGAGTACAAAAAAACTTGTGCATGCATGCCTTTTAACTATACACTTTTTAAACATGTTTATTTTGTCCTATCGCTTTGTTCAGTCATGTTCTGTTCCATCTAAGGATTAAACAGCAACCTTTTTCGGTAAAGTATTTGAGCGGTTGAAACTTTTAAAAAATTGGGTTTTGGTTTCTCATAAGGAGGTGGTGATGGATCCCAGTGCCCAGCCAGTTGAGAACCACAGTCTTACCCTATATTGGATTCTTCATTACTGTAGATACACCAAAGCTGAGGGATGTCAAAGCTGCCTGGTCATCCTGTAAATGTAGAAAAGTGTCCACTTTAGGAGTGGATATCATACAAGAATTAATGACTTTTTTTAATGTATTTTTTTTTCTCAAATCTAGAGATGCTCACTGTTTCCTTCTTCCATCTACCCTTTCCCACATTGACACATCAAACCATCTTCCTCCTGCATCTTCTCCTGCTCTTAAAAATTTTCATACTTGTTCCTCTTCTTTGGTATAAAGTGGCCTTCTTCAGAGGCTGTCTCCTCATCTTCCTCCCATTTTCTTTGCAATTTGCTCAAACATATACGCATTTTCTTTATTCTTCTGAGCACATAATAGATACATTATGGGAGGCTTTCATAATGTCATCATCATTAAGCTTGCCTTTTCCCACCTTCTTGCCCATTACCGAAGTCAAAAAACACTCTCCTTCCCTCTTAAAGGGAAAGTAATGATAGATAATGATGTGGAACGATCATCCAAAAATCCCTTCACAATTTAGTCATTTCTGACACAAGAGAGAGAAAAAAAAAAGAAGTGTGGTCAATTACAGAAACCTGCTGGAAAATGCTGGCGGAGTCATAACAGTACAAATATAGCAGCAGCAGTTTTTCCAAGGTGGAGGCAATTATATTTGTTGACTTGTAGGAATAGTGCAAGTTGCTCCCTGCTCTCAGGAGTAATTGGCAGACCAACGTCAGACGTGAAAAGATAGATGGATGGAGAGAGACCTGTCTGCATGAAGAGAGGGGGGAAAATGAAAAAAACACAGAGAAGTAGAAAAACAGTACATGTTATTTGAAAGTGGTCCATGAATACTTTTGTGTTTATCTTTTTTTTCACAATATGGCAGATAGGGAGATGAAGTGAAATCTAAATCAACCAGATATATTACAAATATTTCAACATTTCTTACTGTAGGGGCACACTTAGAAAGTCATTGCACCATGTAGTAAACAGTTAAGGAGAAAAAAACATGTATCTCCCCTGAAACGCTGAGTTAATATGAAGTTATTTACAACTTCCTGTTTGGCTGAGACATTTTCAAACTACTTCAGGAAAGACTTGCTTGAGTTGCAAATCACCATATTCATGTAGATATTTTATTGACCTTTATCCTACCCGAAAGTGTCTCATGAAATTAAGATTAGCTTTTCAAGAGAGTCCATGCAAACATGACAAATATATTCAAAGAGCAGAGCATTGATTTTATTGTTGCATAAATCTGAATAGTCTCATCGTCTTAGGAGATTTATTATCCTCCCTTAATTTTATTTTCTTTGTTTTTTTTTTTTTTTAGTTGGAAGACAAGGCACGATGAGTTTTTTTAAAGAGCACTGTTTGACACAAAGCAGTTCAAAGTGTAGTAGTGGCTGTCTTTAGGCCAGCGACATACTTGCTGTTTTACCTCGAGTTTGCATGTCTTCTGCTGTGTTATGTAAATATATTTGCCTTTGCATGACACGTGTAACTGGAGGATAACTCTAGAGAGCTTAGGCTGAATACACCTACCTGATGGAGACACTTGAGACAGTTGCTATTATGGTAGCCTCTTACATCTCTGGTCTCACTGAGGAATTTCCCCACCCCCTAATGCTACATTTTCAGAGCAGTTCATGTCAATACAGTCTGTTGTCAGCTGATGTCATTGCCTTCATTGAAAGTTAACAACCAGTTACTTGCAATGTTTTTGTTCGTTGTGAGGTAATTTACCCAAATCTATCACCCAGGGTGGCCTATCTCTCTGTCTCTCTGCTCTAGCACAGAGCCAGACTTCACGGTAAGGTCAAGGGGCAGGCTGAACCGGATGTAGCAGGGAATAAAAATCTTACCTACTGAAAGTGTTTTTTATCCATATTTCACTTGTTTTAGTCCTGGATGATTAAAATAAGTGGTTGGTGGCTTTGTCTCTCTCAAAGCAGCAACAATTCAATCCCTCCTGTCTGCTAGCATAATTTAGAAAATGAGATTTAAGGAATACCAGAAGAGTTAAATAAAGAATGATAAAATGAAACTGGGACTTTTTAGCTTAAACTGTATGCCTCTCATGATATAAATAGGATTGTTTCTCTGATGGCTGGCATAGAGAGCTGACAAGTCTAGTAGAGAAGACCAACAGGCCCTCCCATCAGGTTATAGGATTTTTTTAAAATTTGAGAGGATCATATTTCTCATAAGTAGGCGTGGCCTCAGCTCATTCAACTGACAAGCTCACTACATCCTAGAGCAGATTTTACTCATTTTTCATGATTTAAAGCTTAATTTTAAAACTTTGTTGATGTTTCTCATCAGCAGAATTTGACCTGGTGGTTCATAGCCCAGCTGCCTGTTGTAGAACAAAACTAAAATACAAATTATTTTATCACTTAATAAGGACTTTAAATAGGAAATCAGAGGTAATATAATATTAACATCAATAATCAATAGTAACCTCACACTGGGTCAGACAGATGATCAGTAGAGCATATGTCGACTGCACTTTATTTGTACACTGTCCTCTGTTCCAAGGATGTAATGCTATCAGTGTATTGGTGTAATTGGTGACGTGTTAACTGGTGAATTTCAGTAAGCTATGTTCGTAGACATACCTGCCAGCACTTTCAGCTTCATAGGTGCCCCCCACCACCTTATTTCTCCTGGGAAATGCTAATGTTTTAGCAATAATGAATAGGGTAATTTTTATACCCAGATTTTGTCCCTGTGACCTGGAAACCCACAACCTGCATTCAAAGAAAAAAAAAGATGTTTGACTGTAAACAGTCTTACCAGAATAAATTAACTTGCTTTCACTTAATCAAACATATTTTAAACATACTTACTATATTGCATAAACCCAATTTAAGTAAATTAATCTATCTCAGTTTTATTCAGTTTCATTACATAAGAGGTATTTTTTGTTTAAGTTATAATTCAATTGAATGGAAATTTGTCAAGTGTTTCAAAAATGTAAAACTGGAGATAAAAGCTGCATGAAGGAGCAAGTTAACTGAAAACATCAGCACAGGACGACAACCTATATCCATTTTTTGCCCATACTTTATTTAAATCTGGGTTCTTCATCACCATAATATTTTAACATATTATTTATATAAAAAGTATTATTTGTTAATAGATTTAAAAAGTATAAGTCCTTGCTGCCACAAATCTGAATCACTGAGGCAGAAGGTGACGAGTAAATCCACACAGTCTTGATTTCTTTTGTGTCTCAATGATGACCAAATTGATGGTCATTTAAAATCATTTTTCTGCTCATATATGAACAGTATTCCAAGAACAAGGGCAAACAACACAGACTTCAGCACAAAGTATTTCCAAATGTGCTAACATACTTACTTAAATGTTGAATTTATTGCTTTAAAAAATACAGATTTAGATTTAAATTTAAATCTGGATAACTAAAAGAGAAGACTAAAACTTCTCTTGACATATTTGCATTTGTGTTGTTAGACTGTGAATGATAGCACAGATGTGAAAATGGTGTAAAAATGCACCAGAATTCAGGAAGAAAAGTGTCAGAATTCCAAAATTTAAAGTGTAAAAGCTGGCAGATAGGTTGGAAGATATCGTTGTGACTGCAGCTTATAAAAACAGAAGGATGCCTTGTGAATGACCCTTTGTTTTAGTTTCTTGATATGATTTGAAAATATCCTCATCAGATATGTCACGAATACTAATCTGATACAAACAGCTATGGATGCACTTGAATAAGAGTCACCATGTTGCATGGTCAATTTTGAACTTTATCCTCCACTGTCATGTCTTTACAGTGACAATAGATATGAAGATTTGGAGGATTGTGAACTTGGTATACTAGTTTGTCCTTGTGCATTCTGCAACATGTGTCTATGTCACATTAATTGTTGAGGTCAAGCATAGCTGTTGGTCAAGGCAATGCAGGGGACACATAGCAGCCATGTTGCATCTGCAAATGCATAGTTAATGTCAACAGTTAATGTCTAGTCTTAAGCCATGTTTTTTAGTGGAGGACATTGCAGTTTTCATAGTCATTGCTTTTGTTATTTCCCTTATGATGTGTTGGACCCAAAACAAAATAAAATGTTCTTTCTCAGTCAGACTTTGTGGTTAAATGAAGGTCAAATAAATAAGAAAACAGAGACCATTTGTTCATGAGTTCTGTTCTGGAGAATAATTCTTGATGAGCAAACACAAAGATGCTTTCATGTGCAGCCTGAGGGGAATGAAGAGTACAAAGAAAGATATTATGTTCTCTGTCATATGCAGTGGAATAATAGGAAATACTCCCTAAAAATGTTTCTGGCCTGTAGGCACATTATTGACAGGACTTACTGTACACGCAGAGGCCGGCCCACTCCTGACGCAGTGTATTATGTGTCTGTGGTCCATCATGAGGATTCCCTGAGGCAGCCCGCTGAGGCTCGGCCACAGAATCTGGGATAAAACCTAGAGAGGTATAGATTTAGGCTCATTTCCTCTGATTGATTTTCTGTCGTTAAAATAACTCCACAGACGTGGTTTTATGTGCGCACTAATGTTTCAGCTGTTTCCTGTAGCGTTTACTGGAATCCATGAAATGTGTGTGCGCTTGTTACTGAATGTGTGTGTGGTTGTGAGAGGGACTTTTGCATGCACATGATTTTATAGGTAGAGTAAAAGGCTCTGAGTGATCCCTTTACGACTGGACTATTTGGTTTATGAATGATGGATCTTTAAATTTGTAGACTTTATACAGGAAAAAGGTTCATTTAGTCTGTCTTACATAGACATTTACACTGAAGTAACAATATCAGAGGAGAAGAAAATACACCCCAGGTAGATGTAGGACACAAGTATAACATAAAGTCACTGCTTTTGTCACAAATACAGATAAAAATCTGTTAGACTTTATTTTTACAGCACTATACATGTAACAAAATGTTGAACAATTCATGCACACTGCAGTTTTTTATATGGATATGTACCTGTGGGTCTGAAATGAAGTATAAAGTCTGGCTCCTTTCCCTTATGTCATCCCCGCTCTCATCTCTGTTCTCTCCACTTATAAACAAAGACATAAAGGCCTAAAAACAAGTGTTAAAAACACTGATGTATGCACCCCTCAGGTCTTAAAGTTGGTTAACACATGCTAATTTATTTAAATTGAAATTACTGATTAGATTTAAATGCACAGTATGCAAAGTGACCATTGCTAACCTGCTTTTTCACTGGGACAAACAATCAGCATGTTGATCTTTTTTATAATAAGCTGACTGTGTGGTCTGTCACATCCCTCAGTCTTAAAGGTCACATATTATGCAAAATACACTTTTCAGGTTTTCTAACAAAAATATGTGTCCCTGTTTTCTCCACAACAAGTCGTTCTCAGATTTTCCCTTTATGATGTCATGTGGGGAGTTAGCCCCGCCCCCAGGTTCAGTTGGCCCTCCCCACTTGGAAGAAAGGTCCGCCCTCCTCTCCTGATCTTCCTCTCAGCTGGCAGCTGAGAGGAAGATCAAGAGAACCACATCCATTAAGCCACATACATTTCCTGAGAGGGCTGGAGTCAGGCAGCTCATTAACATTTAAAGCCACAGACACAGAAATGGCTCGCTCTGAGCAGGGCTGAAACAGAGGGGTTTTTAGACACGCAAAAATCTAATAATGGAGGTTTTTTCAGCAACTAACCTCACAGCCGTGTTTTGGGGACCTCTGAGACCAATATAAACTTGTCTTAAAGGTGTAAAATATGTGACCTTTAACAACCCTTCTTTATTTTTTTATTTTTTATTTTTTTGTTTGTTCTTTAGGATATAGGATAAAATACACTTGATTCTCTATCTTCTCAGTTTTAACGGTATAATCTTCAATAAAACTGCAGAAAAATTCACATTTCTAATGCTTTTCTAAGGAGGTCTACAAGCTAGATGTCCAAGTGCATTGCAAAGCTTCAAGAAATGCGATTGGTTGTGGTGCTGGAGGGTGGGGCTTCATGATTTGATAATAACCCCACCATGGGGTTCTCAATCAAAACAATTAAGACAAAAAATGTCAAGTTTTGACAAGTTGCTTTCTCAGCCTAGCCCAGTTGCTTTGGTATTGTTTTGAATTGAGAACTCCAAAAGGTGTATTTACTGACCAGAAACCCAAAGTGTTCATTTTGTGTAGGAATACAAAAAATTATAAGGGCACTTTTTAACAGCTTTTCTTCCGTATTATGTGGAGATCCGTAAAACCAAAACGAATATTCACGATCCATCACAAGTAAGCAGCCTAAAACTTGAATGAGGTACAGCAGCAGAACAGCAGTTTGCAGTAGCAGTATACTCTCCCTTATGTAGCAATCTATGACTCAGCATCCAGCTTTTCTGTGACAGCAGTAAACATATTGTTCTGTTATTACTGATGTTACAACTTAAAAACTGTTGGAAATATTAAGGGTAATATAAGTACTCTCCCTGAAAAGATATACAACATGGGAGTGGTAATTTTTTTAAAACGTTGACATTTCATTGTGAAAATTCAACAATTCAATTGTTCCATTTCTTTTGCATTGGGTTTATCAAGCAGCATATTTAGACTCCATTTAATGTGAAAGCAAATGAAAATGTACAACAGAGGTTAATTGCTGGCTTTAACTGTAATGACTTTCATGGTTTCAGGGATGTGAAAGAGCTGATAGCACTGTCATTGTAAAAGCAGACTTAATGTTTTCAGATAGTGCTCTGTAATTGACTTTATGCTCAAAAAGCACTTCACACTACTCTCTCTCGCTCTCTCCACCAACACCTCCCGCCTCTCTCTTCATCTCCTCTGCCGTCTCTCTGGCCTTTTTTCTAAAGTTGTCCCGGTAAATCCTGGGAGGTAGAAATCCATTTGACCTCACTCCTGCCCCGCGTGGAGTGCCTCCTCGCTTTTCTGTTTACGTGTTTATCTAAGAGTTATATCAGCCTGTGTAGCTGTGTGCGTGTCTCCTGGTGACAGAAGTTTCAGCTTTTTCTCAGAGTTGTTTTTGTTGTTTCATATCTCTCGGCCTGTTGACACTTTTCTGACACATCGATCATATTCCTTGGAACAGAATCAGTCAGATTTTTACTGTGTCATCCTTGAGAGCATGACATTTCACTACCTACCCACTCTGTTTGTGTTTGTGTGCCGTTGGTGTGCTGCATAACAGAGCTTCTATAGCAAATGAAATCTGCTGTGTGCTCTCTAAAACCACAGTAATCACTGGAGATATTGTCGGTTATGTAACTTCAGGGTTTGGCCAGAACATTGAATTATATTTGTGATGTATTAAACAAAACAATCAGCATTTACTGCACACAATCTCGCCAATAAAAGCTCTGTTTTTCCTGATCGTACTGCTTCCTTGTATCCTCATGTTTATGCTTATTAACAGACTAGACTATGTTTAAATAATAATTAAGCAGATGCCTGACATTTCATCCCTTTGCATTTCAGAAACCCAAATATCAGTAATGCCTTAACTTATTCAAACTGTTGTCAAGTCTTGTGGTTCCTGCAACATGACATTGTACACTCATTGGCCACTTTATTAGGTACACCTGTTCAATTTCTTGTTCACAAAAAGCTAATCAGCCAATCACATGGCAGCAACTGAATGCATTTAGACATGTAGACGTGGTCAAGACGACTTGCTGAAGTTCACCCAAGCATCATAATGGAGAAGAAAGGAGGATTTAAGTGACTTTGAAAGTGACATGGTTGTTAGTGCCAGACGGACTGGTCTGAGTATTTCACAAACTCCTGATGTACGTGGATTTTAGCGCACAACCACCACTTGGGTTTACAGAGAATGGTCAGAAAAAGGGAAAATATGCAGTGCACGGCGGTTGTGTGGTCAAAAGGACCTTGTTGTCAGAGGTCAAAAGACAGACTGGTTCAAGATGGTAGAGAGGCAACAGTAACTCAAATAACCACTTGTGATACCATCTCTGAATGCTGAATAAGTTGAACCTTAAAGCAGAAAACAACACCGGGTGTGGTCCTGTTTGCTAAGAACAGGAAACTAAGACTACAATTCACACAGGCTCACCAAAAATGGACAGTTGAAGATCGGAGAAACGTTGCCTTGTCCAATGAGTCTCGATTTCAGCTGAAACATTCAGATGGTAGGGTTTAGAATTTGGTGCAAACAACATAAAAGCATGGATCCATACTCCCTTCTATCAATGGTTCAGGCTGCTGGTGGTTGTGTAATTGTCTGAGGGATATCTTCTAGAGCCAATTGAGTATTGTTTAAATGCCACAGCCAGCTGAGTATTGTTGCTGGCCATGTCCATATTTTTATGACCATAGTGTACCCCTCTTCTGATGCCTACTTCCAACAGGATAATGCACCATGTTACAGGGCTAAAATCCTCTCAAAGTGGTTTATTGATCATGACAATGAGTTCACTGTACTCTGATGGCCTCCACAGACACCAGATTTTAATGCAATAGAGCACCTTTGGGATGTGGTGGAACGGGAGATTCACATCATGCCATCAGCCAACAGATCTGCGGCAACTGTGTTATACTACCATGTCAGTATGGACCAAAACCTCTGAGGAATGTTTCCAACACCTCGTTGAAACTTCGCCACAAAGAATCAAGGCAGTTCTGAAGACAAAAGGAGGTCTAACTTGGTACTAGCAAGGTGTACCTAATAAAGTGGCCAGTGAGTGTATCTCAAGTTGTGTTGGGTGTAGCCCAGTACAAAGTAATTTGTAACTGTTATCACATTACATTTTTCTGGAACGCAGTGCATTACTGCTGATGAATCAGTAATCAAATACTACTGTTACTGTAAAATAGCATAGAATAGAATAGAATAGAACAGAATAGAATAGAATAGAATACATCCTCCATACCTGTAAAATGGGAACATAGAAAGGTAGAACTAGTAGAGTTACTAGTTATTTTTCAGCTGTGAATAACTAAGTGATGTAACAGATTACTTGGATAAATGTTCATATGGATTGGAAAAGGACAAAAAAAAAAACTCAAAGGGATTCTGAGGGCCAGAGTGTTTGCATCCCACTTTCTTCTTCTCCGCTTCTATTGAGGTAAAAAGGAGCCCACACGTCAATGAGGCATTCTCTCTCTTTCAGTGTTTCCTCCTTTATGGTTTTCTTATTTAAAAGGCGTTAGTTGTTTTATAGTCTTTTTAAAGTTTTTTTCAAAGTCTTCATGGTAAAAAAGTAAGTCATCACACAAACTCTACCATCCTAGTGCCATTAAAACTGCTGTCTCTAGCCTGAACATACAATATATGCTCACAGGGATCTTGTCTTTCAGATAATTATACTTCCTTTTTTTAAAGATTTATCCTTTGCCTTTAATGCTTTATTCAAATAGGATGGTGGATATAGTCAGGGTCAGTTAGAGTGCGGAATGACATGCAGAAAAGGAGTCACAGGCTGGATTTGAACCCTGGCTTTCTGCCTTAAAGACAGCCTCAGTGCATGGAGTCACACACATACCACAAAGCTGCTCCACGCCCACAGCACATTGTGCCTACATAGGATTCTATGTTTCTCTCTGCACACAAACATTCTCTTGATCTCCTGAATATCACAACGTTGTCTATTGTGAAAATGACTGACATATTATTTAAATAAAGTAAAGCTTTCAACTCACTGACAAAGGGATGACAATGGAAAATATCCAAGGTAGATATCTTTTAAGTGAGTCTTTGATCAGACATCCTCACATGTGTTCCAAAGTGTTTAGAATCAACTGAAATCATTTATGTTACATTTCATCTTCATCATGTTTCATCTTTATTTGAATAATGTTGCTCTAATTGGCACTTGTTCATTCAGTCATGGGATGTTACTTCTTCTAACAACTGAATCAGTATCATAAAAAAAACTTTTGTTAGCTACAGACTTTAAATCTAATCCAATATGATCCTATTTCTTTATATAGTACTATTAAACTGATGTTTAGAACATAAATAGAACAGAGTTGAAAAGCAATAGAATAGCACATTTGATATTTTCATGCATGGCTTTAACAGTCATCTCTAGACAAAAAAAAAAAAAAAAAAGTTGAGATTTAGGTTAAAAAATAGAAAAGTGATGTAAAATATAAGAACCTAAAAATAAATATGTGTACTCAGGAGAGTACAGAACAAATAAGGCCCCAAAAATGTACTTTAAAAAAGCAAAAAAACGATACAACAAAACTGGAATTAGATTTAGTCGTGTCAATTTTGAATATTACTCATGAATTTTTCCTGTTATTAATCACTGAACATTTTTCACAGCTGTTTTCACACATTCTTTTGTTGCACTTATTCCTAAGGCCTAGTTCAGACAAAAGATTTATGATGAGATGTGTTGAATTTGAATTAATTTCTGTATAATTTTGAGTTTTCTAAATCATCATGGACACCAAAGAACTCAGATCTACTCTTGTTTTTTTTATATAACCGCTTCATGTTGATGTAAGGCAGTTCTTAAAGGTCACATACAGTATTTTACCCTTTTAAGACAAGTTTATTTTGGTCTCAGAGGTCCCGAAAACATGCCTGTGAAGTTTGTTGCTGAAATAACACTCCAGTATTGGATTTGTGCAAGTCTTGAAAACTCTCTGTTTCAGCCCTGCTCAGAACGAGCTGTGTCTGTGGTTTTAAATGTTACTGAGCTTGTGATGGTTTTGTATGGTGGAGCCAGAACGCAGACCAGACTGGAAAAGGGGGGAATCCACAAGTCCAGGGGGTGAGGAAATCCAACAGGGGAAGTGACAGGCAGTGAGAGACTTCTGAGAGTGTGCTGGGTTTAAGGGCTGACGTGAGATGAGGAGTGAGGCACTGGAAAAAAGGAGAGACACGGAGGATCAAAAATGGGTTCAAAAAAGCACAGGTAAATTTGCAATCTTACGAAAAGGTTCACTAGAGAGTCTCGAAGGAGAGCCATAGTACCGCTGACTGGAACAAACAATACTCAGGCGCAGCCACAGGTGTGATCAATCAGCCTCAGTGCCATGGAGGAAGGGAGCAGCCTCTGGGAGAAAGTAAAGATGGCAAGCAGCAGCAACACTGGAAATGAAGTCCACCAAAATAAAATGAGTGTAACACAGAATCACCACAGAGCTGTCTGACTCCGCCCCTGACTCCACCCCTGCCATAACATGGATGTGGCTCTCCTGATTAATCAGGAGAGGAGGGCGGAACTTTCTTCCAAGAAGGGGAGGGCCAACCAAACCTGGGGGCGGTGCTAACTCCCTACATGACATCATGAGGGGAAAATCTGAGATCGGCTTGTATCAGCACATTTTCTGAAAGGGGGTGTCTGATTTTTGGGGGTCTTGTGGACTGGCCAGGGGCACATATTTAAGTTAGAAAAGCCTGAAAAAGTGTATTTTGCATAATTTGTGACCTTTAAAGGAATTGGAAGTGAACTTCTTCATTAAAGAATTCACAGTTAAAGTTGAATTTTGATTAACTGTCTTCTACCTCTGTCAAAAATAACTTTAATTACACACCTAAATACCTGCTATGATTTGTTAAATGAACCCAGACACATGTCCCATCATGCCTCAGTGCCTCTGTATACTTATTTTTTGCGTTCACCCCGGTTAACCCTGTCAGCTTTTTGCCCTTTAGTGCTAAATCAGTGTCTCTTGTACATCCAGCTGCTTTTGCAAGAAGCTTTTAAGTGCACCATGTTGCTGTGTTGCCTTTATCAATTATACACCAGCACTTCAATTATACATCAGTACATCAGCAGTTCATCTGTGTCAGAGACCTTCTGTCTGCCACCACTAAGTGGTCCACTCAGCATGACACAGCATGAAGTGTCTCACAGCATATTTTTGTCCCAAAGGTGTCTAAATGAGCGTTTTTGAGCCCTGTTGATAGAAAGTAGTGTAAAGATACCCGAGTGTAGGATAGAATAAGAGCAGAGAAGTCACACAGGAACACTCTGTTTTGCATGTGAAGGCATTTTTGTGTCTGTGTCCTGTCATGTTACTCCCATTTTATTTGACTTGTTTGATTTTCATTGTTTTGTTCCTCTCCATCCATTTCCACCATCCCTCTCTTCTTTTTCCATCCTAAGGTTCATTTTTTCAGAAGTCCACTGAGCCCAAAGAAAAGAGTGATTTGGGAATCCCATGTAAGTTGCAGTTTTATGTTTTCTCATCATCCATTTTTCCTTTTGTCTTAACTCTTGATTCATCTCAGCTCTTCCCTCTTTGATTGAGTGTTGACATTTGGCTCATTCTTTGTTTTACTGTTTCATGTCACTCTGAGTTAGATGATGGAGGTTTTTCTCTTGCCTTGTGATCTGTTCCCTTCATGTTCTCTCTTTTTTTTTGTTGTGCCAATCAAACAAAAAACTTCAAATAGATGCTTTGCTACTTCTAAAACTTGGGTCTGCTTTGAGATGAAGGAAGTCATGGCAGATTAATCATTTACACTGGCACCAGCTTGATGGAAAGGAGAGATTACAAAGCCTTTGTAGGTTAATCTTAATGAATTATTTAAGCTGAATGTTCCTGTGAGTTGATGTTTATCTGTCCATATTTGCTCAATTCCTTTAGTAACAGTGGTTAAAGAAACGAGGGTTGTCACAATACTTGGATTAGACTAATTCTAAAGGGAATCAGATTGAAGTGTAATGGATTTTAACATAGCTGCTTAAGGGTAGAGGAGGGAACATTTCTTTCCTATGGTATTTAATTTGACATTTGTGTCTGCAGTATGCATTAGCTGCATTTCCACCAGGTAGTCCCGTTTGACTGAGTACCGTGTGGTAAACCCCAAAATAGGTCATGTTTTCCCAGACACCTGTACTTTCACTTGGTGGCCAGCGTTGTAAACTGGATGGTAAGGCTCTACCACCAGCTTGGACGTTTTCTCTTTTCTCACAGCACTGTTCAATTCCTTCTGCACCTCCTTGTCACTGAAAATCTCGAGGAAGGTCTGCACCACTGACGTCATCAGTTGAGTTGTATTAGTAGTTAACATGGTTGATTTAAGATATCATCCAGGTAATATTCTTCTTTTGAAATCCATATTCAGACGTGCCAGGCTCCATGTCTGTGTTCATTACCGCTGATTAGTTCTTTCAACCAATCAGTGACCTGCAGTGTCGCTCGCCATTTAGGAAGGTAGAGTTAACCTTGGCACCCAAAACAGAAGAATGCCAGAGGTCTGTTATTTGGGACTCTGTCCACCTTTTTATGATGGAAATGCAAAGAAATGATTACCGAACTGAACAAGACTTCTCAGTGGAAATGACCTAATGAAAGCCACATGAGGGAGCTCCACCCTATCAAGTATCACCCTCTCCACCTTAATAAAACACAAAACAGGGGTCTACCAGCCACTGGATGACAGGAGAGCTAAAGTCACAGTCATGGATGCTCGGCTATTAAAAAAAGAAATATATTGTTCCAGACCAGAAAAGACCAAAGGGGTGGAGCTAGCGAAGAAAGTCTGGGTAATGGAGGTGAAGTTTTTCCTTCTGGCTTTTGTAAAGCAGAAAGGGCCAAGTCCAGATCAGAATGGGTCCAGACTGAATGTTAGCCGAGCTAGCACCACCCATCAGCTCAACCAACCAGCCGTGGATGACAGATAAGCAATAACTTGCTGAAAAAATTAAGTTGTGATGCTTTTGTAAAACATATCTTATAGTGGCTATTGAAGTTCATATGCTGCCGTGGAAACACTATTTAAGTGGCTTAACACTTTTATTTATGCAAAATTTACTCATTTTATGCTCCAGTTTTCAATAGGGTCATGATCGCTTGTACCCCCTGATAAAAAAAAAATACTTGGTCACCAGATTTTTTTCTGGTTCATTGTATTTTCTAGCAGTTCCATTTCCTGTTTGAAACCAGCCTCAGAAATCCTGGGAAACTCTTTTTTTTACCTATTTTTTCACTTGACATTATTTTCAATATATTTTATAAGCAAAGAGGCTGATTATTATAGTGTAAAACCCAGTGGGTGGCTATATAGGCTAAAGTTTTCACATAAAGGCTTTTATTACCCACGCCGATGAAATCACCAAGGGGTTATGGAAAGGGTTCCGTATCTTTGTTTGTTTGTTTGTTCGTTTGTGTACAAGATAACTCAAGAACGGAAAGTCGGATCTTCACCAAACTTTCAGGGAATATTGGGATAATGATGATGTTCCACTCAGCCGTTCGTTTTTTCTCGGACTTCGAAATTTTGAACACCGTAGTAATCAATGGGAGCGTGAGTTCCTCGGTGGCGTTGCTTCGGTGTGGGTCTGCCGCCTCAGACGACCGTTTTAGTTTTGAAATGCTACCATTTCCCATTGGGTCACATAATTTTGTTTTCCTCGAGTATTTCATTACAACAAGAAAACATAATAAAAGAATGGGGAAAAAAATGGACTGATTTTAAAAAATGTTTTCCTGTTTTTCCATTTTTTGTGACTCCAAAAAGGAAAAACAGCTTGTTTTTCTGCCTTTTCTCTTTTTTTTAATTTTTTTTTTTCCATTTTCTTTCAAAAACTGATAAACTGAATAACCAGTTTCTCCTGATTTCTAAGGCTCATTTCGACCAGGAAATAGAACTGTCAGAAAATACACTGATCCTGAAAGCCCTCACTTATAACATGCTGAAATGATAATCAAGCCGTGTCAATGCAAAGATGGTCATCTCACATACCCAGTTTGAAATGAGCTTTAGCTTTGACCAACTTCTAGCCTCAGATTTACTCCGACAGACAGAACAGTTGGGGCTGCTCCCGGTTTTTTCATGCCCAGCCACATGAACATTTATGCTGTTCATTGATAAACTAACCTCCCACTCAGACCTCTATCTAACCATCCACAGAATAGTGGATACCACAAACCAAAAGGAAAGACAACATAATTTCTTTGTTGAGCGAAAAGAATCCATCTTAAACCCAGGCTGTTGTCTGATAAATATTAACCAGTCTCCCAGTGTTTAAAATGCCCCTTGCTCCTGCCCTGCTCCACTGTCTTGAATTATGGAGTATTTGCAATCAAACAAGGTTTCTTTACTAACTGGTATTTCAGTGTTTCATTTAAATGGATGATTATGACTTAATGAGAGGGGAAAGTTTGAAAAAAGTTGGCACACACTCTCAGCAGCCAGGGCGGGGGCAGTTCCATTTCTCTGTCATCTCGTACTGAGGGGAATTTATTCTGTTAATTCTCTTCAAACAGATCACATCTGCTAAAGCAAAGCCTTTCTGTCAGATCACTGCCTCTTTAAACTTCCAGATTGGTTGTCCGATCACAGATGACTCTCTCTTGCTTAAGTCCAGCTGGTGCTAAGGGTACAACTTCTCCAGATAATGATCGGTTTCTGTAATTGCTATTATAGTGCTTTCCACTGCAGAACACAATATACCCTTAAATCCAGATAAATAGGACGTACTGGCTGATGTGTTTCCATGAAAACAGTACATTATGTGTTGCCTTAATAAAGAAAAAGCATGCTCCCAGTTAGCAAACCAGCAGGTAATGATTAGAAGCTGTGCACACGGATTGCTAAACCCATGATACAGATTTATACGTGGCTCTCTTTTTCCTGAGCTGACACCAGGAGTCCTTCGTACATTTGTATTCCACAAAGGTCGACGAAAGCGCATCATCAGCCTCCCATCATTTAAAATGTATTGCAGGATGCCACAGTAGTGTCCAGACAGTGAATGTACCTCAGCAAGGGGCTGACATATTCCTTTAATTAGCTTGATTCGTTGTGTCTTCCTGCCTGATAGCAGCTGATCGATCCGGCACCGGTTTACTGGATTCACAATTTGTGAGTTTGTTGCAGCTGTGTTCATTCTGGAGAAAGGCCAGCCGGCTCTGGATCATGGCCAGAGTGGGCAATTTGCCTTTGGTTTGCAACACTTGCTTTGTGTTTACAAGTGTATTGGCTCGCTCAGAAGTTGGTGGAGCACGGTCCAGCTAATGACAGTGACCACTGAGGGAGAAATTTTAATTCTGTTGTTCTAATTTGACCCGTTCTCTTTAAAGTATTATCCGAGTGAGTGATAGATGCGTCATATTAGCTGTGTAGTGGAGGAGCATTATTAAGAGGAACACCTGGAAAGGGCGCTACTTCTCTAGGAAGTATTAAAGCTGCTTAATGAGAGCTAAAAAGGGTGAGGGAGGATAATAGACTGTTCAAATTATCTTCAGCTATTCCCCTTTCTTCATCTCTTCCTCTCCTCTCTCATTTTCTCCCTCTTTCCATCCTCCTCTTTCACTGATACTGTTGGTTTGTTAGAGTGACATAATGAGCCTGATTCACTCCAAACTGTGAGGATGACAGAAATTGAGAGGTGCAGGATGGGAAAGGACCTCTGCCATTAAATAATGCAGCTCTTTTTTTTTTTTCCTCCTCTGTCATTGTCGGAGCGCTTCTTTTATCTTCAAAGCGGCCCATGAGCGTATGTGATGTGTTTAATGACTCTCATTTAGGGTCTGCCGTTGCAGTTTCAACGTCCTGTTGAGCTACGATTAGATCCAGACAGATTCAGACGGAGAACAAAGACATGGCACAGAGACAGTCATTGCTCATTTAACTGATAGTTAATCTGAATATTAAAAATACAGACGATAAGATGAACAGTGAAGGATTGCCTTCTTAATTACACTGTAGTGTATTCACTATGTTTTGCATTTAAAATGCAGATATTATGCAATGATGTGTGCAAATATAGAAAACATAGGGTAGCACATTTAAAGAGTGACTGACTCCTGAATCCACTTTTTTTCCTTATGAAAACGTACAGGTTTAGTAGTACTATTAATCAGTTAGCCTCCAGATCTTGACATTATAGCAAGCATAACACTAACTACCCAGTCATTAAAGACCCTGTAAAGTGAAATCCAAACTTTTTGTATTAACACACTAGATATGTTGGAATATGGTTGCTGTAAACATGTGAAAACAATGAGATCTACATATGAATGAATTCTGGATTTAGACCGTTAGAAATTTTTCACCTCATTCCTGGCTTGATTTAATTTGACGGGGCAAATTTGTGGACTGGTGATGTCACAAGCCCCCAGTAGGGAATGACCCCGCCCCTCTAACACTACCATATAAAATCACAGAGCAGTTCATCTCAGTACAGTCTGTTGTTAGCTGGATGCCCCTGCCTTTATTGAAAGTTAACAGCCAGTTAAATGTTGTGTTCATTGTGAGGTAAATTTGCCAAATTGAGCCAGAAAACGGACTTTATCTCTTCTTCTGAGGTCAACAAAAGGTCAAGAGGCAGGATAAAACCTGAGAGGATCATATTCCTCCTGAGTGGGCGTGGCTTTAGTTTATTCAACAGACATGCCCACACCATCCTGAAGCAGATTTTACGGCCTCATTTTTCCTGACTTTGAAGCCTAATTTTATAAAGTCAGAGATGTTTTATTTGACTAAAATTTGACCTGGGGGTTCAAAACACAGGGATCTGTCACATCTGTACAACAACCCTCAATACAGATCTATTTTTACTTTACAGGGTCTTTAACTTTTGTCGTATCAGCCCACAGCGGATGTTTGCACTGTACCAATCAGAAATGTTGCATAAAGTTGAGTATGTTTAATAAACCATATCTGTGTCCAAAATCACTCCCTATTCCTATATAATAGAATACTCCATTTTGTTGGGGTGTCTGAATTCTGAGTGAGCATTTTTATTTACTATATAGTGCACCCATTCTGTCCCACAATGCATTGTGAAAAGTAGTGAACAACCAATGGTCACTACTCAGCAATATTTACCATCATGCATCGCAGTTGCTGCTCTCAAATATGAAGGACAAATGAGAGGAGCACAGGAACACATATAAAAACTTTTTAAAATGCTTTTTTGTTTGTTTGGTTTTAACCAACGTATTTAGTCTATAAGAAAGTGTTAAGGATTCAAAACGGAGAAGCTTTTTCCCCCTATGATGATTAAAAGACATGAGACCATTATCTTCATGCAAAAAAGTGATAATAAACACAAAAATGTATACTATTTTACCACTAAAGACACACAACTTTTTTTATCTATTAGTATTTGTTTTTGTTTTTGTTTTTTTTTTGTGAAAATACGTTTCTTTCAGTATCACTTTTCAGTGAAATTCAATCCTTAGTTGTTGTCATGGAAATCTACTAGCTTTTGTGCTGAATGTTTTAATCGTGGCCGTAGTTGTGTCTGAAATCTTTTTTTAATTTTGCAGTTGAGTCCACTACATCGCTTTCCACATTATGAAGCAAATGACATTTTTCTCTTATTAATGCAAATGACAGAGTATTTTTCAAGTCATCAGCCATTAGAGCATAATTCAAATGTTTCTGAACAAACTTCATAATTATAACCATTTTTTTTTTAAATAAAACCCCCAAAATGCACTTTTCCACATTATTAAGCACAACAGAGTTTTAAAACATTTTTTTGATTGTAAAGAACTGAAAATGGTCATTTGTTGAATTTTCAGCATTAGGAGGTCATATTTACTGAAATCAAAGCTATTTCAATCAAAAACATCTTAACAGGCAAAGTTCCATGTTAACATAAAGACCACTTCTTTGATATCACCTTCACTAGTCTTGCATCCATTGAACTTGAGTTTTTGGACAGTTTCTGCTTGAATTTCTTTGCAGGATGCCAAAATATCCTCCCAGAACAGCAGTTTTGATTTGAACTGCCTCCCACCCTCATAGATGTTTTGCTTGAGGATGCTCCAAAGGTTCTCTGAAGGGTTGAGGTCAGGGGAGGATGAGGCCATACCATGAGTTTCTCTCCTTTTATGCCCGTAGCAGTCAGTGACACAGAGGTATTCTTTGCAGCATGAGATGGTACATTGTCATGCATGAAGAAAATTTTGCTACAGAAGGCACTGTTCTTCTTTTTTTTCATGGCAGAAAGTGGTGAGTCAGAAACTCTATATACTTTGCCAAGGACATTTTCACACCTACAAGGACCCTAAAGGGGCCTACCAGCTCTCTCCTAATGAATCCGGCCCAAAACATGACTCCGCCACCTCTTTGCTGATGTCACAGCTTTGTTGGGACATGGTGGCCATCCACCAACCATCCACTACTCCTCCATCTGGACCATCCAGGGTTGCACAGCACTCATCAGTCAACAAGACTGTTTGAAAATGAGTCTTCATGTATTTCTGGGCCCACTGCAACCATTTCTGCTTGTGAGCATTGGATCTGGCGGCCGAATAGTAGGCTTGCGGTTTTCACAACCGCAAGCCTCTGGAGGATCCTACACCTCGAGGTTGGTAGGACTCCAGAAGCACCAGCAGCTTCAAATATTTGTTTGCTGCGTTGTAATGACATTTTAGTAGCTGCTCTCTTAATTCGATGAATTTTTCTGGCAGAAACCTTCCTCATTATGCGCCTTTATCTGCACGGCCTTATTCCAAAGACATTCCCTTGTCTGCCATGTGCAGAATAGACTAAACATTCCATAAACAAATGCAAATATATCAGACACCGTAGCTTTGACCAGTGGGTTTTGATATCTAGTAGCTGTGATATTCAGCATCCGTAGTTTTCACTAAAAGAAGTTTTATGAATGTCTTTAAATGCCCCTTTGCAGCTCCATGACCGCCATATTTCTGCAAGAATTTTAAAGGGTATTTGGGTTAAATTCTTCCTACTTGTTTCTCAGCCTATGTTCTCTGGTAACCAGTACAATGACAAATCCTCTGATGCATCAGTTCAGCATCTGTACTGTGGTGGTTTATAATGTTGCATGCACCAATGTCAGTAGTCAGTGTGTCATTATTATCAGGCCAATAAGCAGGGATTGAACGCACTGAACGGCAGCAGCAGATAAAGTGTTATAATATCTGTTTTAAAATAGCAAACCAGCTGAATGTTCCTTAAAAAGAAACTCAAATGACAAACAGTACCATAGCTACCGCTGCTTTCTTTAGAAGCCCTCATTTGTTAGCCGCCGTGTCTCTGTTTAGAGAGTGTGACATGGCTGTTTGTGTTGGTCGCTGACCAGCTGAGCTCGAGGCGATGAGAAAGGTGGGAGGTAACTGAGCTGTGGAGTTGTGTGCAGAACGAGACAGCTTCTGCCAGAGTTTCTGTGTGAGTCATATTTGTGGCCAGCAGACACTGAAACGGGTCAAAATGTTCCACTTTGTTGGCTAAATCAAGCTCAATTGAGCAACTTGTATGACAGTTCATTCATTAAAAAGCTTCACTTAGACTATTCTTGGGGTGTGTATAAGGCATGGGATGAAATCACCTCATTTGCAAGCTTTTTATTGTCATAGAACTACACCATCTGGGTTTTGTGACTCTCTAGTGGTTCACTAGATGATATTTTTAGGTTTTTCCATCCTCATTGTAGAAAATAAGGATGGACACATTTACAAATGACTGCTCACTTTCACTTCCGACTCGCTCTCATCCATCCATCCGTCTGTGCCAGTTACTTAGAGCCTGTGTGTCTGCCAGGAGAGCAGTACGGGTGGTGTTTGCATGTTTGTGCCAAGCGAGATCAAAAAGGCAGTTGAATGAGCTTCAAGTAGTGATTGTCCACAGCTCCGCTCTGGATTCAGATCACAGAGAAGATAGAGACGAGCTAAGCTGAGTTATCCTTGTTTCCCCTCTTCTTTAAATCCTCTCCCCGGAAGATTGGATGGACTCTGAGAATGACAAAAAGCTCGACCAATCGATAGACAGCGATGCATGCTGATGGATGCTGAGCCAGGGCTTGTGTTCTGCTAGCTCATGTGTGTCATCAACTGTGAGTGAAAGACAGTGTTTGAATCTGCAGTTTTCAGATCCCAGAATGATTATCGGCCCCAAACATTGGCTCACAAATGCAGTTACAGACTCAATATGACCAAATTCCCAGGGTTCCTCTTTCATTTGTACAGATAAGTGAAGTTTTGCCAACAACAATGCCCATCATTATTGGGCACAGCGAGGCGCTGCATCAGTCAGTCCAGACAAACATAAACCAGCTAACTCACTCGGTTGGACTGTACTCTCCATATAAACTGGATTTGGCATATGCATAGTGAACACTGGCAGAATCATTTTGGTGCTTTGAACACACAACACAAACACACTATTCAATCTGACACCTGGGGGTGGAAGGTAACAATGTTCTGCAAAGCACTGACAAATTGCAATCAACTCTTGCCATGAAGTCGAGGAATGATGGTACCACAACACAAAATATCACAATTTTTCTACCTTCCCTGAACACTTCACCATCAGTAAAAACAAAGCCAAATCCCACAAAACATCATGGATGACAAACATATTCACTGTTTGTTTTTTAGATCATGATCCCAGTCCATTAACATGTCTGAAACATCTTTCTTTTCCACAGGACGGATTTTAGGAGAAGAGTTTTCTGCGAGTACACAAGCATGCATAGCATCATGTATCTGTACTCACTCCCAGCACATTTCTCATATGTTGGTCTTTTATAACTGCAAAATAAAATGGATTGTGTTGGGGTTGTGTCATAAATCAGCACAAAATAGTGCATTATTTTAAAAAGAAGGGGAAAATATAATATTGCATAAAATGTACAGGCTGTAAACTCTGCCGCCAAGGATCTCACAATCAAAAAACAATAATACATTATAATTAATAGAGACCCACACAGCAAGGTCATCAGTCCATAGCTTTAATTATAACACTTTTTCCAAGTTTATTTAATTCCAAGTTAGATTTACACTTTGTAAAGTGTTCATACTTAAGCTGTCTGGTAGTTTTAAATTTTAACACTAACTTTGATTTAGTTGAAGTTAAAAATGGTGTGCCTCAGGGCTCAGTCTTAGGACTGCTGTCATTTTCCCTTCATATCAACAGCCTCGGTAAACATGTACCAAATGCAAATGTTATTTATACGCAGATGACGCTGTTGTTTACTCGCCTGCTCCCACACAGCATCAGACTCAGGGTGATGTGATTGATTCTGTATTGTCTTATAAATATCTTGGATTCTTTATTGATGATTCTTTGACTTTTAAGCATCATACTAGGGCTGGGCGATATATATCAAGTACATGTATCATGGCTTTTGCCGTGCACAATGTATAAAATGACAATATCGTGAACATTAAGTATAAGTTATGTGGACGTTTTGAGCCATCAGCGTGCATTTCTTGCTGGAGCTTCGCTTCTCCCATTGCCCCTGAATGCATCTCTCTCACAAGCAAGGAGCTCACTCCCCTTTCCATGTAGAAAACTCTCCTCCAGAGCATTTTACATTCATTTTGGATTTATTGTAATTAACAAACCATTACAACTAAGCTGGGATGTTAAAGTTTAAATAAACATAGTTTAGCATACTTGTACTTCTTTTATCTCAAACCAAAATGCAAGTCAGTGGTAGTATTTTAAATGTATGATTAATAATGATTAATTACAACATATTTATCTGATTACCTTCATTATATTTAACCAGTTATCAGCAAAACTTTGAACACTACGTTGTTATAATTTCTTCTTCTGTAGCAATGCACTTTTGAGGTGTTAATTGTTAGAATAATATAATGCACTCTTGAAGATTATTAAGATTACCACCTTGTGTTAAACATCTATTGAAAGGTTGGTTGTCCTCTAGCAAGTATTAGGCCAAGAGAGAAATGTTAATCTAAAGAACAATCTTTAATGAAGAAGAGAACAACACCTTAGATTTAAACCAATCTATTTCCACAAGCAGGAATTGACTAACCCAGTGAATATCTTCACTCATGGTGCAAAAGTGTCTAACATCAAAAAAACAATCCATCAGAAACATGAAACAGGCAACATTCAAACACATCTAAATCACATCTAAACACACTGCCCATGATGGAGTAAATCCGCCCACGTATTCGCCTAGATTATCCCTGCTCTACCAGACTTCACAGTTGAGACAATGCAGTCAGACAGGTAAGATTTCCCTGACTCACCCATCTGAGTTGTTGACCCCACTTTGTGATTTTACATTGTCTTCCATTTCTGTTGTTCCTAAACACTTCAACTTTCTAATATTATCACTTACAGCTGACTTTGGAATATCCAGCAGCAGAAATTTCATTGTCCTATTGCAATGTTGGCATCCATCCTAGTCCTTGGAGTCACTTTGCTCTTCAGAACAACCCATTTTGCATCAAAAATGTTTGCAAATATGTAGGTGCTTGATTTTATAAACCTGTGGCAACGGATCTGATTTAAACTCCTGAAATCAATGAATAGCAGGTGTAGCCAAATACTTTTGTCATTGTAGTGTATATCTTCTGCTTGTCTACCATGTCCAACCAATCAGGATAGAGCTCCTTCATTAAAAGCACCTTGACTCAAGGCCAGGTTGAGTTGTTCTGTTGAGTCACGGAGTTTATACAATTCAAGCATCGTTTAATCACAAATATGAAAGGAACAAGATGCAAAAGGCACCCTGCTGCACTTGAACAATGCTGAATTGGTGTTAATTAGCTTCCTTTTTTGACTTAGTATTGATTTAGTGATAGAATTATTATCAGTTTGTGTACAGTGTTTTATTTCAAACTTGCCCAGATGCTTTGAGCTTACCTGTCTGTCTTTTTGTTTACATTGATCTACTCCATTCAGATTGACCAATGATTGACCTTGGCATGAAACTTGGCATGTATCTTGACTGTGTGTATTAACGAGTGTGATCTGCTCTGGATTGCATGGCATGAATGTGGAAATTAAAGTTTCTATTCTGCTATAAACATTGAGCTCACTTTATCTCATGAACCTCCCCTGAGCTATAGTTAAATTATGTTGACAGTTGCCTATGGGAGAAAGGATGTTATTCATGTTTCCATCTGTTACCTACACACAAACATATAAATCCTCAGTGTCAGCTGTTCCGGTATTGTCTTGATTGACCTCTTATAGATCAATATGATCGTTCTGGATGCCCTCTCTCATGAAGCATCTGCTTGTATGTTATACTCTCTTCTTTTTTCACACCTACATATTGGTGTTATTGTGTTTGTTGTAGTGATGTGACCTTTAAACACAGAACAATCTCCCTCCTACAGAGAGCTGTCAGAACGTACTTGCAGGATCATCATGTATGTATTCAGTTACTTCCTGGCGTGTCTACTGAGAGGCACATATTTTTAATCTAAATCCAATTTAGCCGGGCTTGCGGGTGAGTGACTCGGACATGGAGCTGCCTGTCAGGTACAGAGGAGTGAATGCATGGGTGTGAGATACAGTTGACTTGTGGATAAAAGTTAATACGCATGTGTGGATGTAAGCTAATGTCTACCTGTGAGTGTTAATGCTCGCATGAGTGCCTCTAGAAATGAACATAGGTGTGCATCTATCTGCACTTAGTCAATCCCGTCTCCTTCTTCATTCTATCACAGCACATTTTGTAGTTCTGGCTTCACAGAGCACAGCCTCAGGCCATGCTTAGATACACTCAGAGGTCCAAACACATTATTCATTCATCTGAGCTCGGTCAAAAGTGCTCACCCACGTTCAGTCCCGTTCTCAGCCCCCGCCTTGTCAGGGAAAAGACAACGTGTTATGCAAGGCTGTCAGACAACAAAAGAACATCAGAATCTAAAGAAAAGGCTGTTTCAAGCCAGAAGTTTAGTTTTTACAGAGAGGCCAAATGAAATAAAAAAGATAAGTGCGCACAGAGGAGTGTTATGTTGGAACCTGTCAGATTTCTTAAAATCTAACATGACTGTGAGCAAAAAAGGGAGATAAGTCTTTAGGACAAAGGTTCAAAATGTGAGTTAAGTTACATTTATAGGGTGTTTGCAATCATGTGATCCTCAATGTCCACTGGGGGTCAGGAAGTGGGTGACAACCACTAAGAATGAGCCCTGATACATACTTAATTAAGTAGTTATGATCATTTAGAACCTTATTTCAATTTAATAGTTATTGTTTATTGTAAATTAAATCAAAGGCCATCTTCAGCACCTTCAGGGCCCAGCAAGGGTCTGCAGCCCACACATTTGGAAAGAGTAATCCAGTTGAATTGACCTGCATATTACAGCAGAACAGCACTGCTGTGAGCCGGTACCAGTAAACAACCGTGCCCATTTTCAGTACTTTTGTGTGTGAATAATATGCAACAATAAATGTTATATTACCTCAAATCTTCTGAATTTTAGATTTTAATTTCTCAATATCAAAACACAATAAAATATATCAAAACAGCATCAAACACCATTTGTAATGTAACATCACACGTGTTTTTTCAAAAAACTCAACATGGAAAACCTAAACTCCTATAACTACCCACTGTTTTTCTTTATATTGCACAAATTAAAACCCAGCCCCACTGCCCCCTAATCCTCTAATTTCCCCTCTTGGAAAAATGTGCACTGAGGTCCAAAGAGGGAGAATAAGTTTAAAACAAATGAACAATAGAGTATGGAGTCAAAATAACTAAATGAATTAATAAAGGTATACATTTTACCAGTGAAAGTATAACAAATGAAAGTAAACTAACTACTTCCTCTACTGTGAACTGTGTGTACTGCACATCTTCTTTCCTCATGCAGTTCTTTTTCCAACAAAACTAAGATGTCATCTTTCCCTGGTAAGAGCAGAGTCTGCTCCTCACTCATCAATCAATCATGTGCCCGTCCATGCAGAAGCATATCTGAGCCTTAATACGAAAAAACGTCAAACGCCTGAATTGTGTACACTGGGTCCGTTATGTTAAATTTGTATCTACTGCAAATAAAATTGATAGAAATTGGCAAATTGTTTTATGTGATGAAGATAAGCAGTGAGGAAGAGCATGTGGCTCTGTCACTCCTTCAAAATCACTCTGAATCCATCCTGACAGAGTGCTTCATACGGCACCAGCTGTGCCAAGTTAGAGAGATGAAGAGCAACTTTTAGGACACGCACTTACACTAGGCAGTCCGCACCGTGTCTTCATCCAGTGTCTGTTAGGTGAGTGAGGGAACAAACGTATCCCTTTATCTAGTATACTTCCATGGTTGATATCCACATGATAAACTGGCGAATCATGGTGTTTAAAGTGAGGATTCAGTACGGGGGGCGGGGCGAACAAGCAGGAAACAGCGGGAGCTGATCTGGGTCATTAATCACCACACCGCTTCCTCAGATTAAAGTTTTGCAGTTGTAAACCTTTAACTTCATGTCACAAATATTGCAGCCTAACCTGCATCATATTTTGAAAAGTGGAGCGCTACCTTCGACCGCTTCCTATCAGCCATGCTCGTTTTGTTGATCAGTTAGCTGCCACCGACGTCATTACTCTTGTGAGTGCAATGCTGAGGTCGGTTCCAGCATGGAAAATTGACTACTCTTCCACTCTATTGCAGTCAGAAGGATGTGTTTAGGTACTGAAACATGGTACCATTAACCTTGCAAAGCAGATGGATACGCCCGTTTCCTTGTTTCTCACTGGCGAATCCATCTTGCATAGCTCCCATCTGAACTATTTGGGCCCGGTTAGAAAGTGACAGGACCAATCAGCTACGAGGGGCAGTACTTTCAGGCGCAGCAGAGTCGCGACATAAACAAGCAGCAGCAAGAGCTGGTGCAATTATGGAGGAAGAGATTGGCGTGGATGCTGCTAAAGCACCAGTTTAATCAGAACTTGATGAAATTTCTTCGTTAAAAGAAGAACAAAGAACAGCAGTGAGTTGTTTTCTTTTCAAAAACGACAAAAGTCGAGTACTTACATCTCTACAGTTGCCATGTTTTGCGTTATTCCTCAGTAGTTGCGCACGGGCAGCTTGCTAGCGGCTATGTCACATGCTTTGTTGCTCTGATTGGCCTGTAGAGAAGTGACAGATGGAATGTTCACCCAATTATACTCTGAGGATTTTCAAAGCCTCTGCCTTTTCTCAAACGTTTCCTGTTGAAGCTTTCTGGTGTCTCAGGTTATGGTACCATTTGATTTTACGTGAATCGGTACTGGAGAGTACTGATGGAATTCAGTCACTACCTATAAAAGTACCGAATTCTGTACCCATCCCTACACTCAACAGTCACAGAGTTACTCTGTTACTCTCTACTCACTGTAGCAAAAGCCTCACCTTATATCTAAAGTTGCCCTTGTTACTCTATTTGCCCATCCTATTACTAATTTATATTTTACTCGATTTACTGTGCTCACATGCTTTGAGTAATTATTATGTTTCCTGTGGTTTAAATGCTGTATGAAGACACTCTTTGGTAAAAGTCCTTACTTCTTATCCACATTTGCACCATTCAACTCTCTTTAATGATCCGACTCTTCCTCTGGTAAATCTGCCCACATTTTTGCATATTTTATACTATGATCATGTCTAGTCAGCATCCCTGCACCCTGTGCACATCTTGCAACCATATTATCAGTGTACATAGACTTGTATATACCAGAATAAGTAACTACAGGAGCTTGTACATATTCAGTTCTTTTTTATACCTTTTTAGTTTTGTATATTTTTGTATTAAATGTTTAATTCCTGTAAACTGAGAGCAAAGTTAACTGGAGTAAAATTTCTTCATTTCTTTTATAATGGAAGAGTGATGATACAACAGATAAATGAGACTGTCAAAAACATGATTGTTGTCAACGTTTTCTTTGCACTCTGTAATAACAATGAAAATCAGGACAGAAAACTAACATCATCAAAGAAGAAAGTGTGGATAAATTCGAAAGCCAGCATTTGCTTTCCTGCAGTTCTATGTAGGTTACTCAGGCAGGTGGAAGCTCTAATGGGACATGATGTTTCATTCATCTACAAATCAAACAGATGGAGACGGAGTGAGTGTGAGTTATGGAGGGAGAGGGAGATCAGAGAGAGATGGGATATAAAGTAAGGACTTTAAAGCCCACTGGTATGAAATATGAAACAATCTGTACACATATGCACTTTTATATTCGGAACAGGAGCCTAGTTAGCTTCTCCCAAAGTGTCCCAAAACCCACTAAAGAAAAATAACTTTGGAGAAAAGCAAGTTTAAAAGAGATTTTTATGTCTGCTTGACACTTTTCTGAAGTTTAAGACCTTCAAGTTAAAGAAGAAAGGAGATAAAGATTCCCCTGAATAGATGAGGATGATGATGATGATCATAATTAAGATCAGAGCGTTGGTATTAAAGAGGATTATCCAATTCGGTTACCCCCTGGCAAGAGCAAAGACCTTGATAACAGGGCAACTCTCTGCCGCAGTGAAGTCAGGACATTTGGGATTTCACAGCAATCTTTTATAACATCATCAAAAGGGGACTTTGTGAATGAATATGACCAGACCCATAGGGGTTCAACACCTGAGAATGAAAGGTAATCTCAAGGGCTGTGTTCACACCCCAGGCGTTGCTTATATGTGGCTCACATCGGATTTATTAAAGACAGTTTTAACAGCACAAGTCACATCATCATCTTTTCTAATCAGATTTGAGCCACTTTCAAATCTGACTAATTCAGATGCAGGGCACAAAAAATCATTCCAGCATCCCAAGAGTGTATTCTTGATTCCACTCTACAAAGAAAATGTGTCACACTGGTCAGAAAATGGTCATTATATGCAGTTCTATTGACTCAGTCTCCTGTTTTCTATCAGTCTCCTGCTTTATCAAGGTGTACATGCTTTGGTCTCCAAATCTCAGCTCCCCAGAGGCCCCAAAAGTGGTTCCCAGCTCCCTCTAGTGGTGAATTAGTAGTTAACACCATGAAGACTGACCTCTCCTCTGCAAATGTGTCATGTTTAAGGAAATGTGAGCGTCAGTGTTCGCCTGCCTCATCAAAGGCTTCTTTCATGCATAATCAGGTTCATACTTTCTGGACTGTGACAACATGCAGCGAATCCTTCAGCAAATGACTCAGGCTGTTTGGAGCTAAAAGCCTGTTATCAGCCTCTCATTTTTAAGGGTGGATTAAAGGGAGCGTTCCTATACTTTTCTGTCTTTTTCTTCTTAATAGCTGCAGACAAATCCCCTCCTACCAGCTATAGAGGACATGATTATATGAGCAGTGCTTTCAGCATGAGACTCCTCAGAAAAAGTTTCACAGGAACTTTCATGTAAAATGTGTACATTTGTTTGGCTGCTTTGAACATCAGGAGCTTTTCTTCGTTTTCTTCTTCTTCTTCTTCTTCTTCTTCTTCTTCTTCTTCATCTATTGCTGCTGCTGCTGCTCTGTTTTCTTACCCTTCATTACTGTCATTATATCTTTTTTTTTACCTCTGTTCTGATTCATTTGTCTTCTACATTCTTGTTTCCTTTTCACTCATCTCATCTTTTAACATCTGTTTTCCTTTCCTTTCCTTTCATCTCTCACCTCTTTACCCTTTCTGATCCTCTCACTTTTCTTTTCTTAACTTTCCTTACCTTGTCCCTCTTTCTTTCTCATCCCTTCATTTTTCCTCACTTTCCTTTCCATTCCTTTCTTATCTAATCCTTCCTTTTCTTTGCTTTCCTTCCACTGGTGCTCTTTCCTTTCTTTTTCCTTTCTTGTCCTTTCTGTTCCTTTCTTTTCTTTCCCTTTCCTTTCGTTTCATCCATCCATTCATTTTCTATACCACTTATCCCATTGGGGATCACTGGCATTGGGCGAGAGGCAGGGTACACCATTCCTTTTCCTTCCTTTCCCTACCTTGGTCTTCTTCCACCTTCCCTTTCCTTTCCTTTCCTTTCCTTTCTGGTCCTTTCCTTTTACTTTGTTTCCTTTACTTACCTCTCCCCCTTTCCTTTCATTTCACTTGCTTTCCTTTTCTGTCCCTTTCTGTGCTTTCTTTTCCTTTCCTATCTCTTTCTTATTTCTTCTCCCTTTTCTTTCCTTTATTTCCTAACCATTCTTTTTCCTTTCCTTTCCTTTCCTTTCCTTTCCCTACTTCTTCCCACTTTCCTTCCGTTCCCTTCTCTTTCCTTTACTGACCTTTCCTTTGCTGTCCTGTCCCCGCCTCTCCCCATTTTCCTTTCCTTTCCTTTCCTTTCCTTTTCTTTCTCCACTCTTCTTATCCACCACTCTTTCTCCTTTTTCTCTAACCTGTCTTCAATTCCTTGCATATCCTCTTTCACTTCTTCATTTTCCCTCCTTTTCGTACTTAAGCTCAGCTCTGCTCCACCTCTCTCATCAGTTAAAATTTTCTTAGTCTCTTTTCCAGCCTGAAAACACAGATAGTGAACAGAAACCCCTCCTGGTTCTCACTGAAACGCCATTAAAGTCGGATTGAAAAAGGCTGGAGGAACTTTTGTGAAATAATTAACGGTGATTTTAAAGGTGATGCTGCTCTTTTCTGTTTCTGAAAGGTGTTCCTGTGTCTCGCTGCCTCAGTCTAGACAAATACTGATGTTACAAAAGCTGGAGGGCAATTTAAAAGTTTGACTTGAAATGAACCTATAGAGAGTGTCCTTCGCATCTGATACCTGGTATAAGGTCGAAATGAAACTGTTGAACAACATTTAAACCAAGGAAGAGAAAGCCTTTCTAAGTCTGCAACTCTGTGGCTAATAATAGAACCCACTGTGGAGACAATGACTGGGATTTTTACTGCAGGAGACACACTGTTGAGCTAAAGGCACTGCCGGAGACACATCAGCATTGTCATATTTGGCAATAGCAAGAGAGACTGGGTTTAAGAAAGAGTATTTGTTGTGTATTTTGAGGTTAAGATTCGGCACATGTCCCACCTGTTAATATGGAAGTGGCAGGATTCACCACTCTCACTGCAGGTCACACTGTTTTGGCTAAACTTAACCTGAAGTCTGTGCTGTGCATTCTTTATAGTCAGTAGTTTTTAACTTTTTCCTCCTGTTAAGTTTAGTGTTATTCATCCATCTCTCTCTCTTTGTGTTCTCTCCAGCTGCTCCGAGCACAGACGACGTAGCGCTCTACGTGGGCATTGTCATCGCAGTCATCATGTGTCTGGTCATCTCCGTCATCGTGGCACTTTTTGTCTACCGAAAGACCCACCGTGACTTTGACTCAGACATCATTGACACCTCGGCGCTGAACGGAGGCTTCCAGTCTGTTAATATAAAAACCGCCAGATCAGGTAAGGAATGTTAAACAGGATCACACTTAATCCAGGGTGGACGGAAACCAGAGAGTTCAACTCAGATCGAAGCACTGATACTTGATTTTAAGACTAACTTTACATCAGTTTTAAAGCTGCTGTTTCTCTGTCTTTGATCATGCTAAAGTTTGCAATGCAGTGACAATTAGGGATAAAAGAAATGAGACAACATCCTCAGCAGCAACGCAGAGTTTATATAGCTTTTAGCTAGATGAGATCAGTTAAGAAAGTCTTTTTTATCCCCAAGTGGCATTTTTTTTTGCAAAAGAGGTCCACACATGCTATACACATCATATAAAATACATAAATACATACATTGTCTACATAACTTCCATTCATTTCAGTATGAGAGATGGATCTCATCTTCAAATACAGGCAGTAGTGCTGTTGCTGGAAATGGGCACACACTCTCAGGGTCTTTATTGGAAATGTGTTAGACAGCTGATCTTTTCATGACAATAGTTAAAGGTATACAGTGACTATTTATAAATACCACGGTATACGGCAGGTCCGTTCAAATAGCGGCCCGGGGGCCACATGCATCCCAGAACCAACCCCCAGATGGTGCAGACTTTGGTCATGTCAGAGATGCAGATAGCAACTTTTCATAAATTCCCACAGACCGTGAATGCAACACTCTGCGTAGCCTAGCCGTGTAGTTTACCTACAATGCACTGTGATGTTTTGAGGCTTGGCTAGTGATGCTGACAGTGGAGCCATCTTTCTCTCCAGCCTGTCTGTGTTGTCATTTCTCACTGTCTGTCTTTGGGAAGAGACAGCATAAGCACGCCGCCTGCACTCGTGTTCACGCGTTGAAGGTCTTAATTTAAGGTACCATGTACGCCAAATGTTGGTTAGTATTTACTCAGTTAAACTAGGTGCAAAGTTTAACCTCAATTTTATTGAGTAGATTCAGTAGGTAGGCTTTCTTTTGTGTGTGTGTAGCGTCTCTATACTGACAGAAGAAGCCCCAACATATCGAGTATAAACAACCATGTCCTTTTCAACTGTAGCTATAACTGTGCAAATTAAGGGGAAAAAAACATTTCTACTACCACAGTTTATGTTCAAATACAGCTCTGTTGTTGTGTTTTATTCAATTTTTGATGTGCTTTTGTCTTGTTGCCAAATTTACTATGCTAGACTATGAATTAAAAGTGCATATTTTTCATCAAGTTGATCTGTATTGGTTTGAAATTTGATATTACCAGCTGCTTACTGGGTGCCGGACATGTCTGGCCCAGCTACATTTCATGATTTTGAAGTTTGGCCCAGTTTAATTTGAAATTGAATAGCCCTGGTATACAGTGTAGGTTGTTTGCAGTCACCTGACTCGATGATGAGCAAAAGCCAGATGGGGCGCAGGAAGTGAAGAACTTAGGAATGAATTGGGACAGAGAAAAGTTAGTAAGTTAAAGCTCTCATCTGACCTGCAAGCTGCAATTATCTTCAGAAAACTAGTGATTTTTACCATGTTTTAACAAATTTCTATGGCCTGTAGGCAATCAGTATCACAAATTACTCAGTCCAGCAGGCCTCCAAGTCTAGCTTTGTCCAGCTAGATGCAGGGAGACTAAAGAGTGTTGAGCTAAGAGGCTGGCTTTAACAGGGTTTCAGTTTCAGTTGCTAGCTCTCGTTTGAGTGCCAGATTTCACCATTTTTTGTTGTTATTTAATATGCACTCAAAAAGTCAAAATGGTTCCAAATTTAGAGTGGTTTGGGAGCCAAAGCTCTTTTTACTGAATTGAGCCATGCAACCCACATCTGTAAAAATAGACAGACTTCCATGTCTCAGTCAGCAAGACTAGATGACCATCGGCCAAGAAAACACAGGCAAGATCAGAGTTTAATGAGCTAAATCATGAAAAACTATTTTTGATTATTTTGCCTGAATGTGCCACTATGTTCAGGACACTGAAGTAGCTTAAGAATGTTTGGTTTTTTTTGGTTTTTTTGTTTGTTTGTTTTTTTGCACTTTGAGTGGTTGACACAGTCATTAGCAGGACAACCTTTAGAATTTTGAAATAAAAAATGTTTTTGTAGGTTGTAAATAATATCCAATCAAAAATTATACTTAAAGAAACACAGTTAGCATGATAGCTTTTTATAGGGGGTACATTTAATCCACAGTATATTATCTGTTTTTAACAGTAGCTGTTGCAACACAAAAAAACTTTGTACCCAAAAAAAACACTATACTGCAAGAAATGCATGCATTATTGCTTGTTTTTCTCCTAAGGAAGATGTTGGATTAATTGGTCTGACAAAATGAAATTTAACACTTTAATATTATTTTCAGAAATCTGACTTTTACACCAAAAATCCTGATGCAGGCTGCAGATTTTCAGGGAGATTTTCCAAGTAATCCTTGGTATCTACAGTATCTGTATTGAGTAAAGGGATGCCACCTCATCTCTACTCATGGACTGCAGATAGATAGCGCTGAAGTTTTGTGTGATGTTGTAGACATTGCACCAGCATGTGCACTGTTAATGGGTGTAACTTAAAAACTGAAAGTACTCCAGAAACTCTTCTTTTAATTGGACGCTGGAAGACTCACTTTAAGGTGGTTGATTTGATCAAAAAAGGTGGAAATAAAATTTCTATCAATCAGTCATTGGAAATATAGGTGCTACGTTGAGAAAAAAAACTGCACTAAATAAAAAAACATAGTCAGATTTTTCCCATAATGCCCTTCGGTATCATACTTTTTGTCTTGAAGTCTAAAGAAAATGCTTAAATGTGTGCTGATATCTTCTTTGCAGTAATCACTGAAGATTTTTTTTTGCATGTTACGGGTGTTAGAGTTGCTTCTACTTTTGCACCCTGAGTGAAGTTACTAACTCAGTAAGTGACATTCTTTCTGTGGAAAGCGGTGTGACTTCCACATGACAGGTGTGCTAAGCCCTTTCTAAGTCAGAGTTCCCATATTGTGTTTTTCTCACACTGTGATGCTCAGTAACTATTCCTAATTTTTATTAAGTTATAAGTTGTAAAATCTGTTTTGATGTTTAAAGAGATATTTACCCTCTTCATTTGAGTGTATTAAAGTTGTTAATTTAAGGTACCATGTACGCCAAATGTTGGTTAGTATTTACTCAGTTAAACTAGGTGCAAAGTTTAACCTCAGTTTTATTGAGTAGGTTCAGTAGGTAGGCTTTCTTTTGTGTGTGTGTAGCGTCTCTCTATACAGAAATCTCTTCTTGTCCCAAACTAAAGTTCTCTGCCATTCTCTGAATTACCGCCCAATATTACCATAAATCACCAAACAGTTACTAAAACACAAGACAAGCATGAAATCATTTTATTAAAGAGACCAAATAGGGAGCAGCCCCTGTTAATAGCCTTTGGCACCAGGGCTTTTAAACAGCATCTCATTTGCAGGTGCTCTTAAGTGATCATCAGTGATTTTACCTGTAAAGAACAAAGATCACAGAAAAAGTAAAGTGACAAAAAGCTCAAGGAAAAAGATTACCCTATGGACAAAGGGTGAGAGTGTCAGAGCTCTGCACTCAAACATTACTCCGAGGACTTCTGGGAACTTTCCTGAAGAGCACACAGGCTGAGGCTACACCGCCTGTTCAAGAGGAACTCAGAATCAAGTATCATCATACGCTCTCTGAGAGAACTTGTTTTGTGTCTCTTAAAATGGGCACAACAGATAAATAAAGAGCAGATACATATTTTGATGTAACTGTACCTGGCTGCTCTGTTTACTTTTAAGCTTTGGCTCTGTCATCACTTTATTTTCTCCCTCATCCTCCTGCTGTCAGTCTTCACTCTTCTAGATTCATCTCTGTCTCCACCACAGACAGCTTTCCTCCATCAAGGAGTCTCTGTCTGTCATTCTCCTCCTCTGTCTCTCTCTTTCTTCTTCTCCTCTCCACATTTCCTGTTTATCGGCATCCTTCCTCCCTTCATCTCCTTCGTTCCCCTCCTTGCTGTGTCTCCATCTCTCCCGTCACAGTGACTCCTTCAGCAGCAGACGCTCCCTCCCTGTTTGTCTTCCTGTAACAGTGGAGCCATCTTTCACTCCGGCCTGTCTGTGTTGTCATTTCTCACTGTCTGTCTTTGGGAAGAGACAGCATAAGCACGCCGCCTGCACTTGTGTTCACGCGTTGGATCACTTACAAGAAAACGCTGAGATTAGCTGGGAAGTGTGGATGAGGCGAGGAGCTGTCGACTGATGCTATGACCTTTTGACTTTTGCTGGAAGAATCTTTATCACAATCGCAGAACAAACTCTTAGCATAAGAAAGTTTGAAAAATCAATAAAGCTGGCAACAGAAAAAATCCATGTAGCAGAATGTCTAAAAAATAAAATAAGTGTGTACTCAGACAGCTCCAAAATTTCAGTCCTGTGAATAATATGGTGTAGACTGACAAGTTAATCAGGCTGAGTCCTGAAGTCCACATTTGACGGTTTGGTGGTTCAAAAGATTATCAACCACAGAAAATTTATTTATTTGAGTTAGTTACAACCAAAATGCACATGTCAAGTTGGGAAGTGGAGGAAAAAATACTCATGCATGCAGATCCAAACTGCAGGATTTTTGATTCAACTAATTCGAGCAAAACTGTCCCTCTCCACAATGCCACAACTTTGAAGACATCATCATCACTTTTTGTGTCTTATCTTTGCTTGGTGCCATATGGTTGAAGAATCTGTCTTTCTAACAAAACAGAAAAAATCTGGACAAATATGTAAAATGGTCCAAGAGGCTGAGTAGAAAGTCTCAGCTGCTGATCAGTAAGGAAGGCTTACTCTGTTATAGAAGATGAGTAATGTTGGATTTCAGCTTCTCCCATTGGACCAAGGCAAAAGGGCAGTCAAGTAATTTATATTTTTTCCCAAAGTTGCAATTAAACGCTGCACTTAGTCTTGATCAATCACATTTCGATTGCTGGCTTGAAATTCTAATATTTTGTTTTAACCTTGCAAAGCAGATGGACTGGCCAGACTTCATGTCTGAGAATAGACCAAACCAATAAAAGTCATTCAAGGAGAACAATGCTGTAGCTATGGGCAGGATTAAGTTGTGTTATTTTTAACCCAGCAGTTTTAAGAGTGTACTATGGCTACATCTGTGCTAATAATTTCACCAGCAGCAGCCATTGCTGTTGCTGGTGAAATTATTGCTAACCCAACTCTGGGTCCAAAAAGGACCAACCCAACCCTGAGTTATTTCAACTCAGTGGGGTGCAGTTATGGGCTTGACTTGTCAAGTTTTGACCCAAAAGTTGGGCAAAAATTACCAGGTTATGGGGTAAAAAATTTGTAAAAGTGCAAGTAAGAATACAAAAATTAATTTAAAAAATAACGTGGCTGGGTCACAGTGGTAGCAGGCTGAGCAAGTCAACGCAGACATCCCTCTCCCCAGCAACACTTTTCAACTGCTTCTGCTGGAACTGAGGTATTCCCCCAGACAGGTCAAAATATATAATCTCTCCAGTGTATTCTGGGTCTTCCCCAAGGTCTCCTTCCATCCAAATGAATGTAAAACTGTATACACAAAATTAAGATGACAACATCACATCATCAGCAATTAAACAAAAATAAGAAGAATAAAAGCAGATAGAAAAGAAGGAACAGGTTAAACATTGAAAATAGAAGATACTGGGGTTGCAATGTATGTAAAGGTCAAGGATTAAAAGGGGTAAGAACAGCAAAATAAGTAAAAGAGTGAAAATAAAAATAGGTTAAAGGAAGTGTCACATAAAAGCAATTCTATAAAAGTGAGTTTGAAGGAGTGATTTAAAAGATATTACTGAATCTGCTAGCCTTATCTCCTCGGGCAGGTCATTCCAAAGTCGAGGGCCCCTGATAGCAAATGCCCTGTCTCCTTTAGATTTGAGTCTCGACTTTGGAATGACCAGGAGCCCCCCGCCTAAGGATCTAAGGCTGCATGAAGGCTCATAAGGGGTTAGCATCTCAGTAATATAACCTGGAGCTAAACCCCTGAGAGCTTTAAAAGTGATGAGTAAAATCTTAAAATCAATTCTAAAAGTGACAGGAAGCCAGTGGAGGGAAGCAAGGATAGGTGTGATGTGATGCTGTCTGTTAAAACCAGTTAAAAGCCTAGCTGCTGTGTTCTGGACCAGTTGGAGGCGGGACAGGGATTTTTTTGGAGATGCCAGAGAGAAGAGAGTTACAGTAGCCCAAGTGGGAGAATATGAGGGCGTGTATGATTTTTTCCAGATCAGCAGGGGGGCAGGATGGGTTTGATTTTTGAGATTGTTCTAATGTGGAAGAAGCAGGACCGGACCGTACAACTGTTTCTATGTGTTTTTCAAAGGTGAGGTTTGTGTCAAAAGTAACTCCTAAGTTTCTAGCTGTGGTGGTGATGTTTGTGGACAGTGGACCGAGGGAACTTTGGATCTGAGGAATCTGTGGGTTTTGGTGGTTGAATAAAATCACTTCGGATTTTAAGTAATTTAATTGTAAAAATCTTTGGGTCACCCAACATTTGATATCATTAATTAACAGTGACATTAGTTCAGCTCAGAGGGATGACCTGTGGTCGAGACATGTCATCAACGCCATCTACTCTCCATTTGGCTGATATTTTGCCCTTCAGATGGAGGCATAAGTGGTCATGTTTACTGGTGACTTTGACTTGAATGAACCCATGGAGTCCATGAAAACTAAGAAGATCTCGTCATTGCCTCTATGCTTGTATTTTATGTCAATATGTAAAAATTGACTCATCAGATATGTATTTAATGAAAAACAAAACAAATACAAACACAGCCATGGATGAACTCGACTGTAAGTCACCACTCATTGAACAGAAATTTTTCCAGAATCAAGACTAAGAAGATTATCAGAGATTACAGTCTTTGCAAGCGGACAAGATTTAAGTTGGGTTTGATGGTTTATGATGACACAAATGAGTCTAAAACAAGATATTTTGTGTTAATATAGCTGACAGACATCTTCACAAATCTGTGCACCTTAATAAACCTTTAACAGGAGGAATATGCTGACGTGGTCAGTTTTTTTGGGCAAATTGAAATATAAATGACGACCTACTGTTAAAAGCAGGGTAGTGAGGTCAGAAAGGATGCTAAGTAAATTGGTACACAGTGGGTGAAAGTAATTGCATTTGTGCAGAGGTGCGCTTAGTCTTGTGTGTGTATATAGTGAATGCTTTTGCAGAGCGGAGATTGGGTGACATTTTATCAGGAAGGCATTAGGATGCTTGTCACTCTGCGCTGAGGGAACATCTTCGATTACTATTAATGAAGAATTATGTCCATCCCTCTCTCTCTCTGTCTCTCTCTCTCTCTCTCTCCCTCTCTCTGTGGCTTCCGCTAGCTGTTAATTAAATTTCAGCAGGGATGATTTGGCAGGAATACCCGCTGGCTTTAAGGCTAAACAGCCTGGTGATAGAGAGCAGAAGAGAGTGATAGCTGACAGATGTGTGTGTGCGTGTGTGTTTGTGAGTGTGATAATGAGGGATTTTAAAATTAGAATAGATGGCCTGGTGGAGCAAACAACAGGAATTCAGGCTCTACGCCCAAAAAAACTGGGCCTGGTGCGAACAAATCTGGATCTGTTCTCAGTAGGTAACCGGCCTTCCTGTGATCCCTTTCCCAATTAGATCTCGGATATTTGTTGGACTGGATTTCTGTGCAGAGCAGGGGCACACTCTTGTGTTTGTCTTCCTTTAGAGTAGGTTTTGTTAAATTAAGAAAAGGGCTTTGGCAAGCTCTACACAAGTGTCTTTGAAAATCAGGGAGTTAGTCGTCTTATTTGGTTGCATGGAGCACAGCGCCTTGATTAGCCCTAGTAAAGTAGACAAGCCATGTAGGATTTACTTTGTTAAAATTGCCAAATGTATTATTGATACAATAGAGAGAACTCTGCTGCAGCATCTGTCCAAGAAAGTGAGGAAAACTGTCTGTCAGACAAAATAAACTAGTTAACTCATTCTCTAAGTTCACATGCAGTTAGAAGAAGTTAACTCATAATGTTAGTCTGACCAAAACTGGATTTTTAAAACGCATGTAAACATCACTCCTGCATATATTTACTTCTATAATGGTTATGGTGTTTAATGTTGAAATTGACCAGACTTTGACAGACTTTGGGAAAACATTACTTACCTGACTGCATTGTGCTGAAGCGGGTAATTCTGGCACAACCTCACCAATTTCCAAGGTGCATGGAGGATGAAGAAAGTCTTGAAGATGGCAGAAATCCCCAGCAACACTTGTAGTTTAGAGAACAACTTTATTAGACCCATGTGTTTTGGCTTGTGCCCTTCATCAGGGTCATCAAGAACCACATTGCAAACATTTAAACAGGGGAGTATTAAAACAGAAAAAAGTGAAAAAAAATCAATATGATCCCAAATTACATAAATGGAACCATTTAGATACATCCACATAAAAGTATATGCCAGCCAATAGGGTAACAACACCAATGGGCTGGTTAAGTGATCATGTGGTTTATGGCCAGTAGACACTGCCAAAGAGGCACAGGGAGTGTCTAGTGTCAGTTTCTCATTAGACACTCTCGGCATTCTCCTCAGTTTCTGTGCTGAGCCTTGACCTGGAAGTCTGAGCTTACAGTAAATGTTTACCATAGGAGATGATGCATTATCTTCTGCCTTTGGATGTCATCAGATAATGTTACAAAGAAAAAGTAAAGCCTGGGATACTTGTCATGAGTCAAACTGGCAGCAGCTAAATAGACTTGTTAAACTCAGTTGATTTTGATTGTTATTTTATGTCGCAAAACAACATTTTTAATGATTACAAGCAATATAGGCCGTATATTTCACTTTTATATCTCAAAATAAGATGTTTATCCAGCATTTCAGGCAGAATTTTGCATACAGCAAGTGTAATGTGATACTTTGATTAGAAATTGTAAAAATAAACTTGCTAAGATTTGGAGGTTTTGCAATGCACAATGATAGGAGGAGTAATAAGAGCAACAAGACTGAACAAAGGAGCATAAGGAAGACTTGTAATTAAGTGAACCCACACAGAGCAGTCTTAACAGGTCTAATTATCACCTGACTCATTTTATGTTAAGCATATACAGCATGGTTTGACAGTTAGATTTATATCATGAAATTGTGAGCATTTTAGAAACAGAGACTTATTCAAGTGTGACAGATTCTATGATTGTCGGGGTGAAGTCAGAGTCAGCCAAAAGTGTCTGAAAAGTTTAAAGGAAGACTTAAAACTTTTTTATTATACAGGAGAAAATAAGGATGTTTGGATGAAGCATATGTCTGCATGCAGCAGTCCTTGATCCAGGTCATGCCCCCATGTACTGTAATATATCACTGCAGACACTAAAACCTTATCAGCACAATCCCTCTTGTTTAACTCGCATTATTCCTGCTCACTGATCTACGATCCACAGCTTTTGTTTCAAACTGCAGCCACGAGTCACTTTAGGAGTTTCTTTAGTGTAGGTATAAAAAAGGAGTTTATACCATGGTTTCACTCTCATGTAGCTCATGGTAAATCTACCTTAGATGATTATGACATTTTAGCAAAAGCATAAAGTGTGGTGTTGTGGCTGATGTAAAGTACCTGAAGGTATTGGATTCCTCCCCCTCCAGCCCTGTCCATGAGGTTTAAAAGGCATTTTTTAGTATTTCCAGGGTAGATGCACACAGATACTCTTTAATGCTTTATTAAGAGGATGGTTGGGAATATTTTACAGGCAATTAGTGAAGTTAAAAAGAGCAGTGAGTCCATTTCAAGTGTGGATACTCTTCAGTGGGTTTTCCCATGTTATCCTCCTTAAAAATTGTTTTTTTATATACTTTATATATTCTGTGAAGAAGTTGTATTATTTTCCTTTACATGTTCAGAGACAGTTCAGCAGATTATGGTTCAACACAGAGGATATAATACATTATACACTACACAAGTACTCATACATTCATTCACATGCAGTGTGAGGGTAAAATATGAGCTAATTTGGCATCTCCAAGAAGCTGGGCTGTTACTGATCTTCCTCTCTTTCTCCCTGCAGCTGATCTCCTCACTGCGCCTCCAGACTTGACAAATGCAGCTGCCATGTACCGCGGCCCCGTGTACGCCCTCCATGATGTTTCAGATAAAATCCCGATGACCAACTCCCCTCTCCTGGACCCTCTGCCCAACTTGAAGATCAAAGTCTACAACTCCTCAGGCCTGGTGACACCGCAGGACGACCTTGGGGGAGACTTCACATCCAAACTGTCTCCTAAGGTAATACAAATTTGATACATACATTTTTCAGACCTCTGCATCTTCAGTAAGATCTTTATTTTCTTTTTTGAACATAACCAGATACATGTAGTGTACAAATTATCCAGCAGAGGTAAAGAAGCATGCACCATAGGACCTTTATATGGCACATCAGAAATGGGTTGTGTCCAATCCAATTTGATACTGCTGGATTTTTTTTTTAAGTAAAGTCTTTAAAGGCTTAAATTAAGGATGTGTAGTAATCTACATGATACCAGTATTAGTAGATTATTGCCTAAATGTACATGTAATTAATGCACCAAAGTGCTTTACCATATAAGGTGTATTTTTTTAGTTTTAATCAGAACCAACAGACCTGTCTCACTTGAAGTTTTTTCCTTGTTTTCCTACTCTTTCCTTTTTATTTTGTTTTAAGGATTTAAGTTTTAGGTCTGAACCACAGCTAGTTTAATTTTTTGTGCTTGAGAAGAATGAGTTTGTCGGGACAATCTCAGAAAAAACAGCCAGCAAAACTGTTCTTTAACTAGAAAAATATCCAAATTTGCCTGTTTAAAGCTTCATTTGATGCACTACAAGGCTCACTGTCTGTTGGGAGGCTGTTACATTGTTGAACGTAGCTCTGAAAAAGGCAACAGAAGCTTGTTTTACGGTCATTTCAATTCCATATGTAATCCAAAGAGGTTAACTTCAAGTTTTTATAACTGTATATCTATATTTGATAATTAATCTGTCATTAACATAGAATTAGATGTTGTTTGTCTTTTTTTTCATATAAAGATAATAAGATGAACAGTTCAGCCCTAATAAGGAGAGATTTGGCATTTTTATCATGGGAAAAAAAGATTGGATGAAAAATAAAATAAAGTTGCATATGAAAGGTATCAGTATTGGCTTTAGTGCACTTAGAAATACACTATGGTCAACAGAATTTGGCCAACTCTGTTAATTAATGAATTCAGGTATCTCATCAGACCTGTAGCCACAGGTGTATAAAGTCAAGCACTGTACCATGCAGTCTCTATCTGCAAACATTTGTGATACAAACTGGCTCATTCTGAAGAGCTCAGTGACTTCAAGCATGGTGCTGTGGTGGATGCCACCTTTGCTGGATATTCCACAGTCCAATGATAATGATATTATTAGAAAGTGGAAGCGTTTAGGAACAACAGCAACTCAGCCATGAAGCAGAAGACCATATAAAATCACAGAGCGGGGTCAGGTGCATGGTCTGTAAAAGTCACCATTGCTCCCCTAATTCTATAGCTAAAGGGGCATCATGGAATGAGTTCCCGTGGCCGAGCAGCTGCACTCAAGCCTCACATCACCAAGTCCAATGTCAAGTTTCAGATGGAGTGGTGTAAAGCACACCAACACTGGAATTTCGAGAAGTGGAGGAAAGATAATGGTATGGGGCTGTTTTTGAGAGTTTGGCCTAGGCCCCTTATCTCCAGTGAAGGACAATGTTAATCTAGCATTTCAAGATATTTTGACGATACTATGCTTCCAACTTTGTGCCAACAGTTAGGGGAAGGCCCTTTTCTATTCCAACATGACCCTGACTGAACATTTTGGGATGAACTGGAGCAGAGATTGTGATTCTATCATTCCAGTCCTTTTTTGTATCGTGGGCAGGCAGCTGAATACTCTTGTCCATATAACATATCAATGTATCAGATACCAGTAAAAGTTGAACATTATGCATCCCAAGCTGAAATGGCCTAATTATCAATATTTAGCGTGAAACTGGAATATCTATGGACCCTACTGTGTTTTTTAACTCTGTTGCAACTAGGGGTGTATAAGTACAATACAGTTTGGTGCTGACAGCCACATGATGGATCATGGAGTGGAGAGATTAAAGGAAATCACACATGGCAGCATCCTTGTGATTTTTGACAGAGACAGAAAGAATGTAGATTTACACCCTCATGGTTAACAGAGTGCCTGTAGACACCAGAACAGTGTTATCATAAATGACTGCTGTCTTTAGATTAAATTAATGGGATTTTTCTGACAATTCATTTGATGGTTTAAACCTGAAAAACCAATCCCTTCATCTTATATATATCAGTACTTTTCATCTACTTCTTTCTTTTGGTTCGGATATTAAAGTATTTCCTACACAAAGCAAACACTGTCATGTTTTCAGCGCCCCACTTCCCTCCCTCTGCTTTGTCATCTGCATGGCTTACATGTAGGAGTCACATCAAACCCCTCCTTTTATCATGTCACCAGTCCTGAAGCAGTACAGTAGCTAAACTGCCTATTTTCCTCCAGGTCCAAGGCACTTGCTTGTTTTTTTTTTTTTTTTTTTTTTATCATTCTGGCCTTTTTGAACTTCTATCTAATGAGGGACCTTGCCTTACTAAGCTGAGGGTCTTTTTCTTATGAAAGTATTTTGTTTTCCGTCTGGTGTCTGTCTTCAGCACACTAAAGCCAGCACTTGTCAGCTGTGTGTGATGCAGGAGTAGACTGCTGAATGTTAAGTCCTTATTTTGCATCTCACAGTGGACATTTTTTGACAAGGAAATGCAAAGCAGGTCATATTTCACTACTTACCCTAAGGTGCTTTCACAGGGCTACTGTAAATGCGCCCTCTCCTCACAGACTGTCAGCTCAGCCCTATGGCAGCGCTCCCAGGCAGATGCAGATTTTCCCCCGTAGGGTTTTAGTAAATGGTTACCAAGAAAACATACGGAAGAAAAAAGGGATTAATGAAAGCAGAGAAGTTCTCATGCGAGAGGGGGCATGAACAGATTGCTCTCTGAAAGCTCTAATCAGTCAGTCAAAACTAAAACTACAATGATCCTTAAACTTAGAGGTCATCCGAGCACAGTGAAACTTCTTTTGACCTTCATGAACTTTATGGTTTCATTAGAATACATTTACACGGTACTTTACAAAAGTCTTCGAGAGAGAGTTTGTCCTTCAAACAATACCACATTGATTTCCTGCACATGCTCACGTCTCTCTGCTTCTGTAAAGCACGGGTGCAGCTCAGTGCATGTCATAGCTACAATCAGCATCTGCCCATGTTAGAAGTCATAGTGGAGAAAGTAGCAGAAGATGCAGGACTCATTCAAAGCAAACTTGTCGGAGTGTTTCTGTTCCAGCACCACTGTTTAGCAAAATGAAAGTGCAAAAACTGCTTCTCTATGAGTGTTTACTTGAAGCGTTTTCCAAAAATCAAGAAATCCCTAGAATTCGAAAATGTCTGTTTTTATAGCAGAAATAAACATGTGTCAAGCCTGGTTCCAAAACTGTCTTTGGTCCTCAAATCTAATTTTGCATTTGGGAAAACCAAACTGAGGTTGGGCTACATGATGGCTAGGGTTAAGCCCATCCGCTACACAGAAAGAAGGTTCCTGGCTCGAGTTCCAGTCAGGACCTTTCAGTGCAGAGTTTACATGTTCTTTCCACATACTCTAGCTTTCTCCAGCAGTCCAGCTTGTTAGATTAATTGGTGGCTCTAAATTGCCCGTAGATGTAAGAGTGGCTGTTTGTTTATAGCAGACCTGAGACTGAATGGCAACCAGTCCAAGGCGTACCCCACCTTGCACCCAGTTACGACTGGGATAGGCTCCAGCACCCCGTGACCCAAATGGGGTAAGTGGTGTGGATCAGTGTTGGCTGGTGCCCTCTGGTTGACCCCGGAGGTACTGCAGGTGGGCTGCAGGAAGCAATGAATAAAAAACATAAATCTAATTTAAAAACTAAAATTATTTTGTAAATCATGATCATGTGTAGAACCAGTGTCATGGTTTAACATGTGTGGGACTAAGTGGTGACTCTGTTAAATATTGTACTACATCATTGTTATAAGAAATTATCAGTGCCTTTCAAGGTTTCTAGGAAAGTATTGTCCTCACAGAGGACATTTGAAGCGATAAATATTAGAAGAGAGAATACAGGTGACTTTGCAGATGCCTGTTAAAAACATAATAAATATGAGGGGCTTGTTAATTGTACTTTGTGACTCTGCAAAGGATTTCGTATTAGTATTAATGTCTCTAAAGATTAATTTTCTAGAAGAAGAAAAATATGGGGGTAAATAATTTCAATATATGGTTTGTTTTGGGACTTCAATCAGCAACCCTCCCTAGTCCCTACAGGCTGAGCTGGTGCCGATCCAGTGTGTTTTGTTAACCAGTAAATACCTTCAGATTAATAGCTGGATCTCTTCTGAAAAACTTTGATCAAAGACTTTGTATGAGGGCATCTAGTGAGTCTTAAAGACCCTGCAAAGTGAACATGGTTCTGTATTTAGGTTTGTTGTATGACAGGTCACTGTGTTATGAACCCCTAAATCAAATTTCAGTCAAATAAAACATCCCTGAGTCTATAAAATTAAGCTTCAAAATCATGAAAAATGAGGCAGTGAAATCTGCTCCAGGATGGTGTGGGTGTGTCTGTTGAATAAACTGAAGCCACGCCCACTCAGGAGAAATACGATCCTCTCAGATTAAAAAAAAGTCACGATCTGATTGTTGACCTTATGATGCCAGAGAGGAGACAAAGTCAGCGTTCTGACTCGTCTTTGTTATGATGCTTTAAATGATTTATAGACCACTGTGGCTGATAGATTTGGCAAATTTACCTCACAGTGATCAAAAAAACAGCATTTGACTGACTGTTAACTTTCAATAAAGGCAGTGACATCAGCTAACAACAGACTGTACTGAAATGAACTGCTCTGTGATTTTATATTGTAGTGTTAGAGGGCTGAGTCATTCCCCACTGTGAGTCCACATATTTGCCCCACCCAAATTAAACTAAGCCAGGAAAGAGGTGACAAACTTTTTAATAGTCCAAATCCAGAATTCAGTCACATGTAGATCTCAGTTTTTGCATGTTTACAGCGACCATATTCCAACATATCTAGTGTGTTATGACAAAAATGTTGGATTTCAGTTTCCAGGGTCTTCAATCTATCTTAAATCTTTTCTTATAGTGAGTGTTGTTTTGTGATCCCTAGGTTACTCAGTCTCTGTTGGACAACAGCGACACCATGAACCTTCGCAACCAGAGTCTGGCTCGAACACGGGACCCCTCATGTACTGCTCATGGATCCTTCAACAACCAGGGAGGACACCTCATTGTACCAAACTCTGGTGAGACTATGTACCATGAGTACTCTCTTGTGTTTTGTGATAAACCAGGTATCATTTTCATTTTTGACATCAACAGACCATTTATTTTGACAACAGCAGAAGCATATTGAGTCTCTCACTAAAACAAGTGAAGCAACAATTTGAGCCAGCAAAGCATAAGCACCTTTTGCACCACTGGCTTCCAACCTGACATCCAGGCCCTCCAACATTATGATGACACACTTGCTGGATATTTTTTACTGAGGTATCAGGTTAGAAAAAGTTGTGTACTGTAACTACACACCCCTATCAGCCAACTCTCTTCTTTTATTTATCTTTCTACATTTTAGAAGAGGTATTATTTTCTCTTTCTTTCTTTCTTTCTTTCTTTCTTACTATAAAATACTACATATACAATACTACATATATATACAATACTACATATACTATACAATGAAATACAAGACGATAAAATTATGGATGGATGGATGGATGGATGGATACTTTATTGATCTCGAGGGAAATTGAAGTTTCAGCTGTCCCATTATACACATAACAAGGGGAGTAAAAACAATAGAAATCCAAAAATAAAAACAGCTCTGTGGTTCAGAATGTGCATAAAGTAGGCAGAAAAAGAATAAAAACTATAAAGATATATATGTACAAGAACAATGTGTAACCTTTTCAGGCCAATAAAGGTACAGAAGAAGCAGAATACTTAGAGGTGAACGTGTGAAAAGTTACAGAATCTGTCTAAAATAAAAAAGATAAAAATATGAATGCAGTATGGATAGAATATTGCAAGCAGTGTAAGGTAAATAGAAATATTATGAGTCCCATCTGAGAAGTTATGAGTAACTGAGAGCAACACAGACAAAATAAATACAGAATCTAAATAAATACAGGGAATATTCACATTAAAATGAGTATTTGACAAAATAACTTGAAAAAGCGGCTGTGCAAGTTGGGTTCCTGAAAGGTGTATGGAGTGATTGTCAAATAATTGAGATGGGATCATTTCACAGTATAAATGTCCTAAGTGTTCTTGTTTATGTGTTGCTGTTGCTTCTGCTACTTGCTACCCCCCCACCTCCTCCTAAAATGTAACATGACATGACACAGTACATCACAATATCATGTGATGCAACGGGATCTAATATGATACTGTGCCCAGTATCATATCCTGTGTCCTGTTTTTTTGACTACTGTGAGTAATCTGTTCCACACTTATGCACAGTAAACATCCTCTGTTCTGGCACTGATGGGAGATGTTTGCTTGGCACAGTTTGATTGCTCATGCATGCAAACAAGCACCGGTGTGCTTCATAGACTTAAAACAGATACGACCGTTCCTTAACAATCATTTGGAACAAAACCAAAATAACCACAAATAAGCCTTAAAGTTCCTGTCATGTTTCTCCACTCTGACAACTGTGAGGCCATGTGTCTAGTAAACTGCATGTGTCATATTACGACATGATGGCGTATTCATATTCAGGCCTGGTTAATCTTAAGGCAGTAAGTGTAGGCTAGTGCTTCATCACTGTATGAGTCCACTGGCCCTAAAGATTCCACGGTTTCCTTACATCTGTTTGTTTGACTTCCTAGTAAAGAAAACATTGCTTTAAAAGGTTCACCTGACCATGCCAGGAAAGAAAACCCATTTTTATTGTTTAAGTGGGGACCTTAGAGTTTTGTTCTTTTTAAAATGTGTGAATTCTAGCACTTTTAACATCATTCTATAAATAATGGTTCCCAGGGTTCATCCTGCTTCAATTAAGCATTTTAGATTTGAAAAACATTACATTCCCCACAGCAAAAAAATGCCCCAATAATGCTTATCTAGCTGCAGTCAACATAATGCACAAAATAGCCCCAGGATGTTCTCATGCAAACTAGTTTTGAAGGAGAAAAAGCTTTCATTAGACTCATGTTGGGATTTAAAAGCAGTGGACATGAAAAATAATGAATAATGTAACTTGCTGATAGGAAGCAGCTTTTAGAAGCTAGAAAACATTGCAGCACAATTCTCTCAGTGATATATTTTAGAGAAAGTCTTACATGGGCTGCCTCTATGAATTATTATTGAATGATTAATCATTATGATGAAGTGATAAGGGGTGGGGCATTTAATAATTCAGTCATGAGTGGAAAAATTAATAAATCTCATTATTTCTGCCTCTCCGGTCGTCCCTCCTGCAGGGGTGAGCTTGTTGGTTCCTGCGGGTGCCGTTCCTCAGGGCCGGGTGTACGAGATGTATGTGACTGTGCACAGGAAGGACAGCTTGAGGTAAGTTTTTTCTTTTGTTGCTCCCAGTCATCCCCTTTTTTCTCCTCATCTCTGCATCTCCTTCTTTGTACTGTTTGTTTCTTTGTTTTCTTTGTGTGTATCTGTCAGTCTTCCTCCTGAGCAGCGACCCCTCAGATTTGTTCTGACGTTGCGTGGGAAGGCTTCACACAGTGACACAGGCTCAGGATTCACAGGCAGGGATGAATCATTATTATTTTTAGTGCACACCTTGCTTTGATGATTCATTCAGCAGAGGTCATGTCAAAAAACAGCTTTCCTTTATCAGTGCCTGATTAAACATTCAAACGCTGGGAAAATCTGAATATTGCAGTGGAATATTTTCACATTAATTAATGCATTCTAAATATTATATTCTGAGAGATATTTGACAGAAATAGCGGTTGTTTCTCAGGTGTTATTACTTTAGGAAGCAGCAAAACGTTCACAAACACACATACAGACTGCTAAATACATAATGTTTGCCTTGGTAACATGCAGCAAGAAATCTGCTCTTCAATAATGTAGCAAAACTAACTCTATGTGACTGTGTCTGACCTCAGTTTTAGGACACTTGTTACAGTAGACTTCATGTATTTTCTGCCGTGCATCCCTCCTAGCCTCTCCCCAATCGATAGCAGTCAATAGGAATTAGCCTTCCTGCAGCGTGCTACAGTATTTCTAAGAGTCAGTCCTCTCTGTCCTCTGTCTTCATCTCGGTCAATAGCTGGCTAGCACACAGCTACATTGACTTCCCTCTGCAACACTTGGTGAGCCAGATTCATGTGATTCAGCTGATGAAGATGTAACCCTCAGGCGTCCATCTCCATGCATGCACTACATCTAACATCTACGACTAGTCTGACAAAAGACGCACAACAGCTCAAATCAATATCGGTGTAATTCATTAAGGGATGATCGCCGTCTTCAGAAGTCAAAGGTGCTGCTACAGTTTGAATCATATTGTTTCTGTGTGTTGGCTTTTCCTGACCATGTGAACCCTACATGAGTCAATAATGAGCCCCGGCAGCTGGATCGATCATGCTGCTCAGGATTAGTAACCCTCTGACACACAGTAAGCTGGAAAAAAATCTCTGTTATAATTTGAATCCATCTTCCAATCTGTGTGAGCTATTTAAAAGTCAATAAAAATCCTCTGAAACATGAGTGAATGAAATGAATGGATAATGGATTACACAGGAGAACACAGCCACTTTAACATGCTTTTTTAACTGTTGTTAATAGGGGTTGGGGTCAGATGATAAGTCAAAATATGCTACCATTCAATATAAATCCATGCAGCATGATACAATATAACATACAATATGACACAGTGTACTATACAATACAAAATCTACAATGTCAAATGATATGGTATGTTGTAATATGACACAATAACATACATCACTGTTGGAAAGTATATGATGAAACAATATGCCACATTATGATAACATAAAATGTCATACCATATCACATTGTGTGACATGCTCTTAATCTGTTTCAACAGGAGGTTGCAATTAAATGTTTATTCAGGAGATGATATGATACCATACAATACCTTATGATACCAACATGTTCGGATATGATGCAATAAATCTGACATGTGACATGCTTTTTAACTTACACTAATAGGAGTTTCAACATGAGGAGTTGTCAGGATTGATATGATACAAAACAATCTGATATGATCTCATCTGATAGGATAGGATAGGATAGGATAGGATAGGATAAGGATAAGGATAGGATAGGACAGGATAGGAAGGGATGGGATGGGATGGGATATGGTGCGATACATTACGACATGACACCACATCATAAGATACAATACATGGCGATACCATACTGTATGATATGCTTTGCAGGTTTTGAAAGGGAGGTTGGAGTGAAAGGGTTACTGATGATTGATATGATACAGAATTATCTGATCTGATATGATATGATATTGTACATTGCAGTGTGAATCAATGGGATATAATACAATAAATTTGAACAGGATAGAATAGGATAGGATAAGACAGGATAAGAGACAAGACACCACACAGTACAATACCTTACAATACCATACAAATTTACACCATACCTAACTATACCATAACCTTCAACAACATACGATACCATACCAAACCATGCCAAACCATACTATAGCTAACCATACCATACAAAACCATGCCAAACCATACTATAGCTAACCATACCATACCAAACCATGCCCAACCATACCAAACCATTCCATACCATGCCATACCATACCATACCATGCCGTTCCACATCATACCATACCATATACCCTACCATGCCATACCATACCATGCCATGCCATACCATAAAAAAACATACCATACCAGGCCATACCATACCATACCATACTATACCATGCCATACCATAAAAAAACATACCATAGCAGGCCATACCATACCATACCATACCATATCATAAGGTACCATGCCATGTTATACCATTTCATGCCATGCCATGCCATGCCATGCCATGCAATACCATACCATACCATACCATACCATGCCATACCTGCCACATCATATCATAACATATTAAACTTTGCAATACTTCACCCTACAATACCATACCATTACGTACGATACCATACAATGCCATGCCATGCCATGCCATACCATACAACATGCTTATAACTGTTGTTTGAGAATCATCCAAAGCTCTGTAAGAGAGGATTATGCTTCACTGTTCCAATTAGTCGTGATGCCTTATAATTCTTTGCCAATTAGAGTGGATGATGTGATTATTTTTTCTTTAGTGTTTAGGTTTTTTCAACAGCTTAAAGCAATAGCAAACACAAGTTAGATAAAGGATTGAAAGCTGGTTGGTTTTATGTGGCAAGGCTCTCTTTTTTGCTTGTTTTAAATGAAGTCAAATTTATCATAACTTACTATCTGAAATACAGTCAACTTAAAATTCATAACGGTACTGAAACCAACTTTTTAAAGTCCAAACAACTTTTTTGACACTGTTCTTCAGTATCCAACATGGTATTGAATTAAATACACGTGTCTGCACTGCAACGTACTGTACATAAATTATTGAGTGATTCGAGTTCCAAAACATAAATTTGGAATAAAAAATCCACTGAGCCCATGACCATTAGTTATGTATTATCAACACATGAGCTGTGAGCTCCTGTTTCCAGCTGAGGCCCTGCTGACTCCACTAATCATCCTCTGATTGAATCTTTGCTACCCTGCTTCATCTGTTTTCTTCTCTTATTGTTTTCAGTGCTGCAAGCTAGTCTATCCTGCTCTAATATATATAACTATTTTCCTGTCTTCTTTATTATCTCCTAATGTGAGTAATATGACAAAATAATGCTCCGACAGTGAAATCAATGCAGCTTTCTACAGATGAGTCTCACTCCAGCTGCTGTCTGGTGCTGTTCTGAAGAATGATTTCAGCTAAGTGTTATCTGTCTCTTGCAGACCCCCAGTAGAAGACATCCAGACCGTGCTGAGCCCTGTGGTGAGTTGTGGGCCTGCAGGAGCCCTGCTGACCAGACCAGTGATCCTCACCATCCACCACTGTGCTGACAATGTGCAGGAAGACTGGCTCATACAGCTGAAGAACCAGTTGGCCATGGGAGAGTGGGAGGTCAGTGTTCAGTGCTCTCTCTCTGCTGTCTGATTGACAGACTGTATATAAAGGTGGACAGAGCAACATCCACCTGGGAGTAAAGCCAAAATATTTCAATCTAATAACAAAAAAACCCCACTCTCTAAAGTAATGCCTCTGTTACAAGTCCCAGTTTCACATGGGCTTTTTGGCTCAGTAGGTAGAGTCTTCAAAAGATGACAACAGTTCCAAAGAAGTTAGGGTGGTGTCTAATATGTCAAGAAAAGCAGAATGCAATGATTTGCAACTCTCATTAGCCCATATTTTATGCAAGATAAAACATAAACAACACATCAGATGTTGAAACTTCTATTTGCTCATTTTGAATTTGATGGCAGCAACACCTCTCAAAAGAGTAGGGGCAGGGCCATGGTTACTGTTGTGTAGCATCCCCTCTTCTTTTAACAATAGCCTTTGAACATCTGGGAAGTGAGGAGAACAGTTGCTTGAGTTTTGGGAGAGGAATGTTGTCCCATTCTTGCTTGATGTAGGATTCTTGCTGATCAACTGTCCTGGGTCTTCCTTGCTTCAAATATTGCCTATTAGTGGAAGGTTTGGACTACAGGCAGGCCAGTTCAGCACTGGGACTCTTCTTCTGCAAAGCCATGCTGTTGTGATGGCTGTGGTATGGCATAGTCTTGCTGAAACATGCAAGGCCTTCCCTGTAAGAGATTTTGTCTGGATGGGAGCATATGTTGCTCTAAAACCTCTATATACTTTTCAGCATTGATAGTGCCTTCCCACATGTGTAAGCAGCCCATTCCAGAGTCACGAATGCAAACCCATAAAATCAGAGACTATTGAACTGTGCACTGATAACATCCTGGATGGTCCCCTCCTCTTTAGTCAACAGGACATGTTAAAATGGTTAAAATTTTGATTGACTTGTGGTGCACGTGGCCTAGTTGTGAAGGCGCGCCCCATGTACATGGACAACCTGGGTTCAAATCCTGCCTGAGGCCCTTTACCGCATGTCTCTCCCCCGCTCTCATCCCTGTTTCTGACTCTATCCACTGTCCTCATCTATCAAATAAAGGCACAAAAATGCCCAAAAATAAATCTTAAAGGAAAAAAAAAATTTGATTGATCTAACCACACAGCAGTTTTCCATCTTTTCTCAGTCCATTTAAAATGAGGTTTGGTCCAGAGAATACAGCAGCATTTCTGGATTGTAGTCACATATGGCACCTTCTTTGCATGATACAGATTTAACTTGCATTTGTGGATGGCATGGCAACCTGAGCCCATGCAGTGATTACCAGTACAGAATAATGCCTGTTTTTAATGCAGTGCTGCCTGTGGGTCTGAAGAGCATAAGCATCCAATACTGGCCTTCGGCCTTAGGCACAGAGATTCCCCCAGATTCTCTGAACCTTTACATCAAAAACATTCAGATAATCTTTCATTTGTATTTATTGACTGAAATATCATACCAAATTTATGTGAAATGATGTGAGAGTGTCTAAAATATTTGAGTGTGTCCCTGATTCTGAGTGAAGGACTCAAGGAAACACATAAATGATTTGAGAAAGATCCTATGACTCACTCATGGCTCATCTATGCACACATACTGTATGCTTTTGCTTTCTCCCAGAAGATCAGCCTGCATAACATTTACACAAATACAGGAAGAAAGGAAAGAAAGGGAAGAAAAGTCAGCAAACACAGAGTGCCTGTAGGCTAGTGGACAAGCAGGGGGCTGCCGACTCCTATCAGAACCAATTTGTTATGCTCCTGCCGTCGCCTCCTTCACTCATCGTTCTTATGTTTCTACCCCTCCTTTTCCCTCCTTCCCTTCTCTCTCTTTCCCTCCTTCCATCTCCCCCAGCATGAAGTCTCTACCTCAGCAGTCTGTTCGTGTATATGTGTGTGGGTGTGTTGTGTGTGGGTGTGGGTGATAAGGCTGTCTTGCAGCATCACTGTGTCTACAAGCCCCCCGTACGCTGTCTTCTGTTGCTTATCACAGCCCAACACAATGTCTCTGCACAATTAGCCATGCATAAGATTCTGGGTGTGTGAGAGAGGGAAATATGGACAGAAAGAAAAGTGTTCAGTGCAGAGTGGGTAAAGACGAGGAAAAATGAAAAGTGGAATTTCATCAGGAAGTCGATTTGTTTTCCTCTTACTGCAGAACATCCATTTCCCATCAGAAAGTTTTCCCCAAAAAACAGGCAGAGGAGGGTAATTGAATTCCCCTCACATCAGGAGGGGAGCAGCCTCGGCTGTGATTACCAGTAATAACACATTCATACCATATTGCTTTCCTACCTCTTAGTATTGATTTGGCTGGCTCATCTGCAGGAACACAACTCCGCATGAACTGGGATTTGAAACTCAATACTTGTACCACACATGTGCACGCAGAAAAGATCCATAACAGCGTTCGCGCGCTGCAGGCTCACACATTTACTCGCAGTCAAACGCAGGTGTGTGCACGACTAATTTAAGGTTGAGTGCTTATATAAGGGGAGCACAGTATGCCTGTGCATCCTCACTCAACCCAGAGAGATGTATGGATTTACCATAGTTCAGACTGTGACACAGAGCTGCAGCACAATATGAGCAACAGCCAGCAGATAATCAGAGAGGGATTGGACACACTTCATGGACAGCAGCTCCAAAACAAGGTTTAGCATTCTCCAAATGGATTCCTTGATTTTGCTTTCTAAGGACAGTACGTGCAACCAGCAGTTACATTTCAATACAGAAATTTAACTAAAAACCTAAGCCTCTGTGGCTGAATTAAATTGTAACTGAACACCCAAATGAGCTGAAAACCTACAGGTGCATCTCAAACCATTAAAATATCACAACAAAGCTCATTCCATTATTTAATTCAAAAAGGTAAACGTACATAAATTCTAGACCAATACTTGGCTGCGGCTCCTTTTGCACAAATTACTGCGTCAGTGCAGCATGGCATGGAGGCAATCAGTCTGTGGCACTGCTGGGGTGTTATGAAGCTCAGGTTGCTCTGAAACAGCCTTCAGCTCTTTTGTATTGTTGAGTCTGGCCTCAGATTCTCTATGGGGTTTAGGTCAATCTGGCCAATCAAAGACAGTCATACCATGGCCAGGAAACCAGTTTCTGGTAGTTTTGGCTTCACTGTGAGCAGGTGCCAAGTCCTGCTCGAAAAGGAAATCAGTACCACAAAGCTTCTCAGCAGATAGAAGCATAAAGTGCTCTGAAATCTCCTGGTAGACTGCTGACAGCGTTGACTCTGGACCTGATAAAGCATGGTGGACAGGCAGCAGTAGATGACACGGTACCCCAAACCATCACTGGACTTCAAGTACCGTAGATTCTGAGCCTCTCTGATCTTCCTCCAGACTCTGGAATCTTGATCTCCAAATGAATGCTAAATGAAGTTTCATCTGAAAACAGGACTTTGGACCACTGAGCAATGGTCTGACTCTTTTTTCTCCTTAGCCCAGGTGAAAAACTGATGATGTTGTCTGGGGTTCAGTAAAGGCTTTACACCAGGAACACGACACTTGCTGTCCATTTCCTCAACACATCTGTGTGGTGGCTCCTGATCCACAGACTCCAGCCTCAGTCCACTCTTTGTGAAGCTCCCGAAAGTTCTTGAATCTGCTTCTTTGTCAGTTCTCTGAAGGCCCATCCATGTTGCCTGTGCAGCTTTTCTTACCACACTTTGCCATTACAGTCAACTTTCCTTGAACGTGCTTTGATACGGCCTCTGTGAACAGTCTTCCCTTTCAGCAATGACCATTTGTGGCCCACCCTCATGTGAAGGGTGTCAGTAATTGTCTTCTGGACATTTGTCACGTCAGCTGTCTTCCCCATGGTCGTGTGTCCTGAACCAGAGTGAGAGAATGAAACCTCAGGAAACCTTTGCAGGTGTTTTGAGTTAATGGGCTGATTAGAACTCTTTTCAGGACAGAAATAACTGACAAGAAATTTGACTTTTCGACTATATTCTAATATTGTATATAATATTAATATATAGATGCATAAAGCATCTATAAACATGCACCAAATACCATCAGGATTGGAAGTTGTACCTGCAACAAGAGCAACTAGATTCATAGCTTCTTTTCAGTAGATTGCATGCTTTATAATCTGAGCTAAACCAGAATAAGGTGTTAAAGGGATGCTTGTGTTTGTTTTGGGCTGACAATAATGGTAAAGGAAAGTTGAATGACTGTTTTTTTGGTCAGTTCTGTGTTAGATGCATCTCAGCCAAAGCTCTGGGGTTTCTCTACCCTTTAAAAGTCTAGTGGATGGATTTCTTATAAACAGGAAAACTCAGGCATTGTGTATTATATCAGAACTATCTATGAGCCAAACTGAGTCAAACTCAATATTTTCAGTTTGTTTTTAATTTCCTCACCATGATTTCTACAGAGTTAGCTCAGCTCCCTTCAGCCCTGTTTACTGAAGCAGAGGAATGCATCAGTTAAAAACACACCCTGCTTACACAAGGTCTGTTTGCATTAGTGGGAATGGCTCCAAATGGAGGTCCGGTTAGGTTATGTTAACACACAGTATGCGGCTTAATGCCTGTGAATTCTCAAACAAAGCCAGCATTCAAATAACGCTCAGGTTTCACTCAAAAGCAGTCTGTGCTGACAAATAAAAGCTTTCCCCAAATAAAGGTGACATATAAACACACCCTGGTTGTGCAAAAAGGGGAATAATCTACATGTCCAACTGCTCATGTAAATAGTGGTGCCATATTGATCTCCATTAGATTTTGTTGTTTGAACAGAGTTGCTGCTGTCACACACGGTTTCCTTTTACAACAGTGACTGGGAAAGTTGGGGAGTTATGCTCCTGATCTGATAGATGGGGTCCAAATGTGAAACAAAACAAGAAAAGTTGAGTTTGCTTCGACAAGGACAAATAAAAGCTGCACACAGGGGCTAGATTAATGATAACAAGTGGATGAAGTCTGGTTTTAGAGCTGAAGGCTATGCAGAAGTGCCTACAAAAGTCTAATGAGTAGCAGTGGGCGAGTGAATCTGATTTTATGAATCCAATTGGGAAAAACACATTACTTCTCATTTTGATTTATTACCTTAGTAAACATGTTTCTAAAGACTTTACGGTTTGAATAATTAGTTTCAAATATAGACTGCACAAACCTTTAGATCACTCTAGCATGCCAGGGAGGTAGAGTGAAACCCCACCTGCAATAATGTGTGCAACTGTCAGCACCCCTTATTATGAATTTTTGATTTTTCCAAATTATTTGGGACAGCATGGATCTGGTTAGTATAACAGTGGATGTGTGTCAGTCAATTAGGCGGTCAGTCAGTTTGTGAGGTCATTCAGTCACTGAGAAATGATGTCACATCCTGAGTTTATAGTGTTGATGCTCTAAGTATGTAATCAGTCAGGAAATCAGGTATGGTTTTTCTCAGTAAGTCAAGAATTGTGTGAAAAGCATGAAATAAAATGAATAAAGTATCCCAAAATTTTGGAAGCTGCCTTTGAAAATTACGTGAGATCTATCTAATGAAAAATCCCCCCAAAAAGCCCTAAAATTTAACTTTTCCATGAAAGTTCTGAGATAGTCTTGCTGCAGACTACAGATCTCAGACCATAGAAACCTTGCAGACCACTACTGTGAGGCGCCACCTCTGTCAGAACAGAAATACACACTAAAATTTTTCAAATAAAACTGGATTAAACTTCCGGTTAGTGTTAGGGTTAGTGTTAGGGTTAGGAGTTAAAAGTAAAAAAACTGACCTCCAAAATCTAATTACAAAACGTTAAATAAAATCGACTTAACAGTCTGCTTACAGGGAAAATGCCTGTCCTCCATGAAAACTCTCTAACACAGCTAACGTAGTTACAGCTTAAGCTAATAAAGCAAAGTAAACTTGGTTAGCTATTTAAGCTAGGTAGGTATTGTGGCTTATATAGTTTGCAGAGCTGAAGCTAATGAAGCTACGATAGCTGTGTTAGCTTTGGCTATGTTTGCTAAAGCTCATGTTACTAAAGCAACTAATTAGCTACATTGAATTTAGTAGTAATGTTAGCTAGGGTAGTAATGTTAGCTTTAGCTAAAGCTAATAAAGCTAAAACGAGCCGCCCTTCTTGTAGCTGTCAAACAGGTCTATCATCCCAGATTAGATCTCTGACCTTGTTTCTGTTTTATTTATGAAATGTTGCTCAGTCTTTAATGTTTGCAATGTGGTAATTTCATGAATGTTACTGCTAGACTTTTCATATCATTGAAGTTGAATTAAAAATGAAACCCTTCTAAAATGTTGCACATGAAAGTCTGACAGTAGTGGTCTTCAACAGGGGCATCTGAGATTTGTGGTCTGCAGTTGGACCACTCTTGAAAATTCCAGCAATGTCCACAAAAATTAGTGGAAAATTTCTATAAAGTTTGATGCAGTGTGTATGTTCAAAGAGGTGTTCATAAGCCAGGTGTGGAGTTAGTTTTTTGACAGTAATAAGTCTGTTTATTTTCATACAAATACCTCATGTTAAACTGTGTTTTTAGCCAATCTCTATTGTCGAAAAATATATCAAGCAACAAGCAGGGGACAATACTGATTTTTTGTAATAGCCAATAAGCCAACATTTGCAAATTAATTTAGTTGATAACAATATTGGTCTCAATACATAAATGTTGTTCATTAACAAAATTTAAGGAATTACAATTTTAAAAAAGACCCAGCTGATACAGGGTTATAAGTCCTGCCTAGAAGTCAAACGTATTTCTACAGATATCTGTTATTTACAGTCAGTAGATCAGTGGTAAACATCAGCAGGAATGTTCATAATGATTATTAACTTTTTGATCTAATATCTGTTGATAAATATATCATGCCGATAATAAAGTGCATCCTTTACAACAGATTTTTGAAGTATAAATCTGAAGACCTGATTGAGTTTTCTATTATAACTGATATGATTATTTGTGCAGAAATTCACCTCCATGTAGTGTTTAAGCATGCCTATTTCTGCAGTTGAAATTAACATTTTGAGTATTTATAGAACATTCTCAACCTACAGACATGCAAGAAAATGTGCTTTTATGTGGAACCAGCTGCCTCCCCACATCAGATTTGCCAATTCAACACCTTTGAAACACAGCTAAAAGCATATCTTTTTCATAGAATGTTTTTAAAGCACTTTGATGCATTTTCAAAAGAATCTGCAGTTTTAATGTAATTGCGTATGAGAGCATCATAATCTAAATTACTGTGTCTTTCTACATTGTTTTATTCTGTCACTACCTGTAAAGCACTTTGGTGAGTTCATGCTTTTTCCTCATTGACTTTATTTTTCAACACTAGAGGTGCTACTTGATTACAAGTCATCTTAAGTGGAATTTGTAAAAGAAAAATAGGTAATAAAGCAAGCTATACTTTAAGATGTTGCTGCCTATGTTTTAAAAGTCAATTCAATATTGCTCTTTCATCCAGAAAAAAAAAAATTATAATACTTATCTTGCGTATTCTCTGATTTGGTTACTTCTGACTCGCCAAAAAACAAGATAGCAACAATCAAATGATGATACACAAACTCACAAACCAGGATAAGAAATTTAGGAAGATTAAGTATTTCTAAATTCTTTCTTTGGGCACAGGAGGGCACCAAAGCTGACATGACCTGAACGCTTCTCACATGTTCTTTAATTAGAAACCAGATCTTTGTCCACAGAGAAAGGAGGGAATAAACTGCCAATTCAGGGACACATTTTAGATCATAAAACGCTTACAGTGTGGGTCATGTATCACAGATCCAGTGTGACAGTCCAGAAAATGTGTGTGACTCTGTCTGTGTGTGTTTCTTTTATCCCCATAGGACGTGGTTGTCGTAGGAGAGGAGAACTTCACCACCCCCTGCTATGTGCAGATGGACTCTGAGGCATGTCACATCCTAACGGAGACACTGGGGACGTACTGCCTGGTGGGACAGTCCATCTGCAAGGCAGCTGCCAAGAGGCTCAAGCTGGCGGTCTTCGGACCAGTCTCCTGCACAACTTTGGACTATCACATCAGGGTCTACTGCCTGGACGACACACAGGACGCACTGAAGGTGAAGTACTGAAACTTAACAACTCCAACTAAAAACATCAACTTAGCTGCTTTTGTTAGTCTGTTTTGGTGAATTAGGCTAAAGATGTGTCCTAATTCAGGTGCTGCATCCTTCAAAGGGTGCATTTGAAGATGGACCAGTTGCATTACTGCAGCACGTTAAAGGTTTAAGTACTTTCAAATGCAGCTGACAAACATGTCCTACATTTGAAGCAGTGTAAATTCTGAGAACTGTTCTTAATTTTATCCTCTTGGTAGTGTGTTCTGTGCACCCTTCCCTAATACCGTCTGTTGCTATAGCTAGTCACTCCACCAGCAGAAGTATTGAGTAGTTAACAGTACAACCAAACTGCAGCTATATCTTCTGCTTCATTATTCTCAAACAACTCTGATTGGTCTGATCTGGGCCCAATCATTTTAGATTGGAGCTTTGCAAGATAAATCAGTCTAATAACAGACATAGAGTCTGGCCAATCCATCTGCTTTGCAAGGTTAGGAGCTTTTAACATCTGTCATCTCAGATCCAAGTCGCTACCGGTCGCTAGTTAACAGACTTACTCTAACCTCCAATATCCACATACAACAGCTATGCTGCGATCTGTTTGCAAAGTGCAATGCAGAGCAAATGACTGCCTTTCAGTCTTTGCAGTTTCACTGCCTGCAGTTCCAGAAGCGCTCCTCACTCCACTTAGTGTTTGATACGGGCTAGGTCTATCACCAGCACCGGCTGCTTTCAAACCATCTCAGTCATCATAGAGCAGATCAACCCAAACGGCCAGAAAAAAATCTTTAAAAATTGCCAACTTTTAAAATCCAACACAATGCACAGACATCCAATAGTAAATCATCTCCATGTCAACGTCACGTCTCCTCCTGTGGAACAGGCAAAAAGTCATCAGGAGGTCATTGGGTCACAGAGCTACTACGGTGCTATTGATAAGGAAGTTAACTTTTGAAGACAGGAGTATGTAAAAAGTAGAGACCAGCTTGCAAGAAGTGAAAGCTTTAGTGATGAAGAAGGATAAATTCCCCTTGTTCTAAAGCTGGTTAAAATTCAGGGAACTCAATTAGTTTCTGAACCAGTCAATAATGTCAAGACCTCGGACACTCTGCTGACAGGATGGTGACTAATGTTAGCCTGTTGCTTTTTATGCTGGCAAGCACCAAAAGTTGTACAAAGACCCTAAAAGTTCATGAGAGGTGTTTTAAAATACCTATTAGTCACATTACTACTTCTCTTGCTCCTACTGGTGTGTGAGGAGTTAGCCAGCCAGTTTGTGGAGCGATCTTGCCCGTCACAAAGGCTGGGTCCGTCATGAGATGGGCCCTCCAAAGTATATCATCCCTGAATTAGGACACAGCTTAAACACTACACATGTAACGGCATATGATTTAGAGCATGTTTTAAAGTGAAGGTAAGGAAGAGATGCATGATATTTACATCTTTAGACTTTCGTGTTGTTTTGCTCTGTGAGGGTTCAGCTCTTCTTTGAACACCCATGCTTAAACTCTTCCCTGATAATTTGTAATACGCAGAAGTTTGACTCAAAGTGATTTTGCAGAGTCATAAATACAAGCTTATTTCACCTCTAGTCTAGTGAGAAGCTGTAAACAAGACAGGGTCAAGCAAAGTCAAAATAACGCTGCTTTAGAATCCCAACAAACTCGGAGCACTGGAGGGACCATCTGATACGGGAGATTAACGCTGGAAATTTATGCAAGCGATGATAAGTCAAGTGTCAGTGTGGTGCAGAGCCACACTCACACAAACACCCAGCACACTCCGCTTTAACATTTCAAACGTGCATTTGTGGCTTGGAAAACAGAGTTCAGAGGTGGACTTTTTAATGATGGAGACTTTGTGTAGTGTAATTGATCGGTTGGTGTTTCAAAGGGGAAGTCTCTGCTGTGTATCTACTGTAGAGCTGCAGCGTAGGAAGATGATGGGAGGGAGGAATTGATTATTTTGAAAAAAGGTTGTAGGAGGCATCAGAAGTCATGCTGATAACTTACTCCTCCATCAGAAAATAACAGTGTGCATGTGCGTGCTTATTAATTTGTTCATTAAAGCATGTTTATACAGTTCAAAAGCCTGTGAATATGTTGATGTTATCAGTATGTGTGGTTATCTTTATGCATGCTGATGTGTCTGTAAGGCACAGATAGTTTCTAAGTTCTCACCCAGTGTGGGCTAACTTCATGCACAGAAGTCAATTTGAAAAAGGATTGAGCTGAAATCCCCACAGGACGATGTGTGCGATGTTTTATTAACACAACTGCAGCAGAGGAAAGTCAAATACAGTGCTTCCTTTGGAGTAAATGAACAGAGATCATGCATCAAATATGCATCAGATGCAGTTTGCATGAACACATTTTTTCACATTTGATCAAATTTATAAAAATCAGACATACTGATGTTGCACACTGTCTTCTACTATTGTGAAAATTCACTTTGACAGTGGTCTTAGCAAGTCATGGGGGAAATGCTTCAAAATCTTCTATCATCTTTTTTAATAAGAACAGCTCCGGGATGCTTTGAGGTCCTCTTTTAGAGTCAGAGGAAGTATTTTAATTCTACTGTCTTGCATTTAAGATATGCTTCATTTCCCACGTCTGACAACAGCAGCACTCTGACTCATGGTGCATTATTAATCAAGGTTTTTACTGAGCGTCTTAATGCCTCTCTTTAGTTCTGTGCAGTTAGAAGAGCCAAGCTTTGCTTAAATCAAGGGAGTGCATCTACAGAGATTCACAATGATATCTTGGAGCCAATTTTAATATTTCTCATCTGTTCATGGTGCTATGTAAATCAAGGCAACGTTCAAGATAACATTATCTGCACTTATAATGTAATCTCTCTAATGCTTTATCAGAAGAAACTTGTTCAGTGAGTAAGAACTTGGAGAAGAAATCTGAAGTATTTATCGTCTTCTTTTTGTGGTGTTTGGTGCAGGAGGTTCTTCAGATGGAGACCCAGATGGGAGGGAAGCTTCTGGATGAGCCAAAGACTCTGAACTTTAAAGACAGCACACACAATCTGAGACTGTCGATCCATGATGTTCCGCACACACACTGGAAGAGCAAACTCATCGCCAAGTATCAGGTAAGATGGAACTAGGCACACAAACTTAACCAACACAAGCCAACAGTGTAGTGTAAGGTATGCAGCATGAACCAACTTATTTTAGTCCCTGTAGTGTGTACTCACTTCTAAATTCCCTCTGATGTGCATTATTCAGTAGTATGCTGCATATTTTCCTGGATAACATGGGTGTAACCCACCTTACTCTGCCTCTAGTTTGCTAGTATTTGTTGTTTTTTTATTTGTTGTTGAGGCAAGACTCTCAGGGTAAAAAAAGCTCAGAAGACAGTGTAAAAGAACATGGCGATATTTGGCCTGATTCCTACTTTCCGACTGCAGTCAGCAAAGGCACAATTTTCTAAATAAGGATTATCTTGCCAGATATTTACTGGTGTGTTAAGAATGATTGCCAGTAACTGCCAGCCTTTGTTTATGAGTTACGTTTAAAGTGTAAGTAAACCCCTAGCCAACTCCGCCCACTTCAGACTTTTGAAAAATGCACAACAAATGGGCAGTTTGGTACTGAGAAAGAGGGAAAGGATAGGGTTTCCCAGATGAGGTGGGAGTGACAGTGACATCCCCTTGCCAGAAAGTGACACACAGTCCAGCAGCACTGCTGCCACCTTTTAAGGTGGAGGATTTTCCCCTCCAGAGTCCCCTGAAGCAGGCTGTAGTGTGGTGGTGGACCGTGGTGGTCCTGAGCCCTACCTGTTGACTCTGAATGGTAAAGATGGATAGAGGCGGTAACATGCTACCTTTTATACAAAGTTTGTGACATTTCTTTGTCACATAAGCCATGCCTTTTCAGAAAAGATTTTTCTAAGCAGATGTCTGTTTGAGCCAATTAAAAGCCATAAAATGCTGATTTGTATCAGTTTGGTGCAAAGTCCAGCTGAAAAAATATTAAAGTGATCACTGCCTCTTTGATAATTTAAAAAAAAAAAAAAAAAAAAAACGTTTTAAAAACACTGGCAAATTACGTCGCATCTGACAGTGGTCTGCAAGAGGGGACATCTGAGATCAGCAGTCTGCTGCCAGACCACTCTCTTTTGCCTCCAGGGTGCTTTGCTACTGGACAATACATGACAAAGTGCGCTGTAGGATGCCCTCTGATTAAGTTCACTTTATGGCACACTTACAGTAGTGAAGTGAGGAAAAATACCATAAAGGAGCATAAACTCCTGGGTATAAAGTTCATTTTCACTGACATCCTCACTTGTGTGTTATTGTGAGTAAATGGTTAAATAGTTCATATTTTTCAGTTTTGATTACAGAGGTATAGTTGGTAATGATTCATCTTAACCAGGGCTTCTAACATTTCCCTCAAAATATATGACAACTTTTTGAGCTCTGGTGTCCCACCACAATCAGCAGGTGTCCTTTTATTATTTTTATTCCTGGGGTATAATAGTTTGGGAATTTTCATTAGTTTTTAAATTTATTTCATTTTCACTTTCTGTGTTCAATTTCAGTTTATTTTTGATAAGATTTTACTGCTGGTTTGTTAGTTTAGTTTAGTTTTTATTTTGCAAAAATGCTTCATTTTAGTTTATTACCTCCACCAAGGAGGTTATGTGATCGGCAGGGTTTGTTAGTTTGTTAGTTAGTTTGTTTGTCAGCAACATAACTCAAAAAGTTATTGACGGATTTTGATGAAATTTTCATGAAATGTCACAAATAACATAAGGAAGAATTGATTAGATTTTAGGAGTGATCTGGATCACCATCTGGATCCAGGAATTTTTTAAAGGATTCTTTATTATTGGGAGACAGGGGTTAATGACAGAGGTCTGTGCTCTCCGAGTGCTTTTCTAGATTTTATTTTATTTTTTTAGTGTTAGTTTTAGTTTTTTGTGGTTACATGTCAGGGCTGAGTGAACATCATGCACTTTTAAAAAAGATATTCATCAGGCTACTCTTCCCTTATCATTTTATTTTATTAAATTTAAGATGATGTTTGAATACAACTCCAGACAAAAAAAACTACAACTGTGTGAAGTCTTAACCAATCAGTTCTGGCCATTTTACACTCCCCAGACCTGGGTGTAGGAGCCAGTCAGTATGGTTGTTTCAAAGACTAAAACTAGGATATTTTGTCTCTATTTTTTTATTATTATTATTCTTTTTTTTTAGTTTTTTTTTTTAAGTGCACTATACAGGTTATTTAGTTTTCATTTTTTGGTTAAGCTTAGTTTTTATTAAGTTTCAGTTAAGTAAAATGATCATGGATTTAGTTTTAGTTAACTATAGTAACCTTGATCCCTACCCTTCAAATATCCTGAGTCTGCTAATGAGATCGTTTCTACAAGTATGGGATGAACTTGAGGCCTAATGGCATCATCTCCAAAATCTAATCCTCCTAATCTTTGAGTCAGAGCGGGAGTGAACATTTTTGAAAATCTTTATGAAAATCCCTGGAAGGATTCTTGTCATGAGAATGGCCCATATGGACAACCCAAAAAGATCACACTTTTGGCACTGGCTGAAAGGGCAGAAGCACAGAAATGTGACCTGTCATTTACCTGCTAAGTTGAAAAGTAAAGACCAGGCGTACACTAACAGATTACTAGTGAAGCAGATAATATGAGCTGCTCTGATTTCACATCTGACATGCAACACTATCCAATCATCTGACAAAAATCCTCCCAGTTGGAGGTCTATTTAAGCTGCAAGATTTCCAGTCTGTCCTTCTGCTCTAAGATCTTTAAATGGGTGCATTTTTTCAAAGTTCATAGTTATACTTTTATCCAAACAAGACACATCTGTCGTAGCATCTTGCCGCAGTTACAGCTTGGCTGTTTGTGGTGTGTGCAAAGTTTTGGTCCCCACTTAAATCAAGTCATATCCTCATGAATTATAAAAAATTTTAAAAAAAAAGGTCGCTACCTCTGAGATTTTCAAAAAAATAAGTGAAGCCTTCATATTTTATTGATGGAAAACTTTAATTAACCTGCCTCAAAACTCAAGCATCTACTCTGTCTTCTAGGAGATCCCGTTCTACCAGGTGTGGAGCGGCAGTCAGAGAAGTCTTCATTGCACCTTCACCTTGGAGAGACTGAGCCAAGCCACCATGGAGCTCAGCTGCAAGCTTTGTGTACGGCAGGTGGAGGGAGAGGGGCAGATCTTTCAGCTCAGCAACACACTGGAGGAGGTGAGTTAGTCAGATGCACATATCATACTATAAGTTTTTTTGGCTGATGAATGCTAAGCCTTATTTTTACATATGCACTACCTGCATTGCTTGTTTACATTTCTCCCTCAGTGCAGAAAGCTTTCCCATAGTTTTCCCGTCAAATTTGGTGAATTATCAGGAGTTTTGAACAAGTATGGATTGGGCCTAAGAGAGAGATTTCATTCTAAATCCTTCTACTGACTTCTTATTCCTCCAACAGAAGTCCGAAGGTCTCGAAGTTTTCCTGAGTCTGTCAGACAGTCAGTGTTCCTGTCATGCTTCTATGACTCCATTCAATCATTCATAGCGGGGCTAAAGGGTCACATAACACGAGTGGAATAGCTCATCTTTGACTTTGCTTGTAACCAACCAACCGAATGAGTGAGTTTGTGTATGTGACCAGATTTTTTGCAGAGATCTCAATATTTTTGCACCGTCTCTGCTTAAATCCTCCTGTGGTGTTAAAAAGTGACAACATATGGTCTAGAGTTTTTAACCCCAGAGATTGTAACTGCAGATGATGGAGTCGTCGCAGTTGCTCAGGAAAATAAGTGACACTGAAGTCTGGAATGTAGAAAAAAATTATCTACTGGAGTTTGAGTTGCTGCTTGTCAGAGTTGCATTAAAGCTTCAAGGTGTTTTATAATGCACAGATGCTTATATGAGATCATAGCCTACACTCTGCAGAAGCACTTTACCTCGCCTCTCCCTCTTTTGCCATCTGTCTCAGCATTCTTAACACTACTTAAATGTCTAGAGCCTGAATGGTACCTGATATTTTGGGCCATAAACTTTGATTTGAGGTTTTAGATAACTGTGGGTAAGCATCTTTTATCCAGATGTGTGCTGAGTTGAACATTTAACACTCAGAAAAACAATGTAAATACTTTTAAAACTCCAGATGGAAGAGCTATCAACAGTGACCACCCACATGTTTGGCAGCCATGGGTCTGGAAGTAAATCTCCCCATTAAAATCCTCCACTGACATTTTAGAAAATCCTTAAATCAATCTTTTAGGTCCTGGAACTCAGCCAGCCAGCGAGCAGAAAACTTGTTACTATAAAACATTTGATTTGGAGCAAAGACAGGATGGGAAGACAGAGGAAAAGGCAGCAGTAAGGCAGTTTACATATTTCTTCCAGGAGTAAAGAAGCTACACATCACACAACACATTGTTTCAGCCTGAAAACACTGGGAATAATTGCTTTACAAACATACAACTTTTACATGGATCGTCTAACTACATTTATCTTTCTTGTAGTTTTTGTATTGTTAATAGTAATGCTGTAATATATTGTGGTTAGTTTATATATTATAGTAGCTTAATAACTTTATTTATGTAGCACTAAAATGCTCTGGCATACATGCAGAGTAAGGTAAGATCAAATCTTAACAGCTCATACACACAAAATAACAAGAAAAGACTGCAGTTTATTTAGTGTTTTACGTACGAGGTGTGGCTATTAAAACAATACAAACGCTGTAATACAATTTTATTGAACAGAAACATTTTGCAGTGTCTTTCTCCTTCGGTCTCCTCCCCTTCAGCATCAACACACTGCTGCATTCAGGTCTTCCTCTGATCAAATCAGTGAAGTAGATCTTCTTCGAACAGTTGCCCCAGAACCTCTATCTTTTCTTAACTTCTGACACAGACTCTAAATGTGATCCTTTGAGCACAGATTTGATCTTACATCTTAGGACAAAGGAAAAAGTCTCACAGTGCTAGACCAGGAAAATAGGGAGGGTAAAGGACTTGGATTTGTGTTTGGGTCAACTGCTTTACTAAGAGCACAGTGTGGGCTGGTATGTTGTCCTGATGAAGAATGAAACCATTTTCCACAATTGTGGTCACTTTCTTTAGACTTTTTCTCATGGTCATCTAGATTGATTCAGCATTGAGCCTTCTGGAACCCACTCCTCCAAAATTATACCCTTAATGTCAAAGAAAACATGGCCTTATTCTTCGTCCTTTGTGATGACGGTGTCTTCCGATGCATTAACTGCTGTTTTGTCTTAGGATCATATTGGAAAATTCAGTTTTATTGCATGTAATAATTTCTTCTGAAAAATTTGGGTTTCCTTCAGTTTGGTTCAAAATGTCTCCACAAATGTGCATGTGATTCCCCCTTTCATCAGGAGTCAGAAGATTTGGGACAACTTTGGCACAGACTTTTGTCATGTTCAAATTTTCCATATAAAATTTCCATTCCTCTACTGAGTCATCATTTCAAATGATTTTTTCCATGAGTTAAACATTTTCAGAGTTTCTGATGTGCATGGGCGCCCATGATGTTCATCAGCTTAGCCATCTTCTCCGCCTTCACAAAATCTTTTGTGTCGGTAAAACACACACGCACACGACATGCAGTGTTCCCCATATAGCTCAGTTAATGTATGAAAAGATTTGGCTGTTGATGTGTTGCTCAGCTTTCAAGATAATCATTTTCCAATGCTTGAGCAAAAGCATGTGCACTTCAGTTACAGCTAGCAGGGAACTAAAGATGTCACTTATCAGAAACTTGCAGCAGTTGTACATGAATACCCAACCTTAAATATATAGAACTCAGTGTGAATATGAACCATGTGGTTTTATCATCATAAGTGCAGTCTTGCTATACCTCGTATATCACAAGGCAGGGCACACACTGTGTGTACCGGCATAAACTTCATATTTAGCAGAATGAGCCATTTTTTTAAATTAAAAATAAGTTAACAAATAATTATTCCTCATAGACCAATGTGGGTCAATAAATTGTTTTCCCTCTGAAATAACTCTTATTATTTGTCTGGCCTGTCCAGGGACCCTTGTACACATTCAGCCTTTCAAATGAATTCATCCATGTTTGCATCCAAACTGATGTGAACAATACTATCCGTGAACGAATCTTAGAACAGCATAATTCAGCACTTGCAGAAGGTACTGGTGCATGTGAAATAAGCTGTGATTGGATGTCAGGTGCAGCTACATGGATGTAATCAGTCTCTAATAGGCTACTCACTTTCAGAACTGATCTAGAATCAGTAGAGAGTCGTCCAGTGATTAAGGGGAAGGAATTTGAGTTTCCAAGACAACAAGTCTAACCAATTTAGTTGGACATACAGGATGCCCCAGCTATTATGGGGCTATTGGCAACTCTGACTAGTTTTTATGTGACATGCCTGTTTGGTATTAATGTATGTCTTTATTCAGAGAGTATAGTGGATAGAGTTGGAAACTAGGGAGATAGGAAGTGGGGGATTACATGCAGGAAGAGAGCCACTCACTGGACTTGCGTTGAGGACAAGAGATCCAAGTAAAAGTTGTGCAATTTGCCCATGTCACTTTCTTATGCATTTATTAAAACATCCAAAATTCCATCCAGAAAACCTTCTAATGAATGAGAGAAGCCAAACAGCTTTTTAAAAAGGTGGGGTTATAAAGTAGTGCAGTATGTGCACATGAAAGATTAGCACTTTGTTTAGAGTAATGACTGATTTGTCACAACAATAAATACTTCTTTAAGTTGTAATCCATCTAGTGTAGGTGGTACCTCATCTAAAAAATAATGACCATGATCAAACAGCATTTTTAGCATGGAGGGGAGTTACTGCTGGACGGCTAAAGCAGTATTCACTGGGTCTCTTTATGAGCATTAAATAAAATGCCATCGACCCTGAAATAGCCCACAATGTCATACATGTCAAACTATGAAACCTGAAAAAGGTTTAACTGTTTATTATGTCAACTAAAAGTCAGAAATGTCCCTCTGAATCCGTCACTCAGGCTGGAGCAGCAGAGAGCTTTCTGCTGTAAATTGGGGCTAAGTAGTCGCAGCAAATAGTAATCACTCACATCAACAGTGGCAGTTGTTGTTTCCCTCTGTCAGGCCACATTCATTACAGCGCTGCCTCCTTTCAGAGCACGAGTGGCAGATTAATGGGATGAAAGTTTAGAAAGAGACAGAGATCGACAGCAAGCGGAGAGAGCGAGGGAGGTGACGACGATCTTTGTGTTCACTTCTCTCCCGTATTAATGAAGAGATGTTTCTGTGATTGGTCACAGCAAGACAAGCAGCAGAGAGACTAGCAGAATATCTACGAGGAGGGCCGACATACTGATGAAGATCAGAAAGAAATATGATGGATTTGACAATGCTGCTATATTCATCCACATTATGATGCACATTTTATTTTTAACCATTTCATGATTGAAACAACAGAGCTAGATTCATTCAGTTTGCTTTCTTTTATATCTTAGGACCCCTGATTGGCAAACCACTAAAAAATACTCTCATACTTCATACTCTCAGCTTTCTGGGTCCACTTTTTCCTTTCAGTAACATCCTTTTTCTTCTTTGCTGTCCTTGGTATCCCCCTTTGCATACAGCTCTTTTCTTCCTCAGTTCTGCCTCCTGCATTTTACTACTAAGGCTTCATGTTAATGATATGGTAGAAAGTGTGTTGTCTGTAACATACCTGTCAGTGGATCTATTTAGCCTAGAGATCATGGAGTTTGCTGGGGATTAGAAATCAAACCTTGTCTGTTTTGGATGGAAGGGCTCTCCCTTGGTCCGCTGAGCTTACATGAGCTGTACCAGGGGCCACATGTGATTGCAGCGCAAGTTTAGTAGAAGCATTTTGTTTGAATAGAGGCTTTGTGAAGTAAGAATTACAAGCTCCAATTCCAAAAAAGTTGGAGCGCTGTGTAAAATTTGAATGTTAACAGAATGCAGTGATTGTCAAATCTCGTAAACCCATATTTTATGCACAATAGAACATAAACAACATGTTAGATTTTGAAACTGGGACATTTTCCCATTTCATAAAACAGCTAAGCTCATTTAGAATTTGATGGCAGCAACACATCTCAAAATAGTAAGTGTTACTGATGAAAAGTTAATTGGCAACAAGTCAGTAACATGGCTAGGTATAAAAGGAGCATTTTAGAAAGACAGATTCCCTAAGAAGGAAAGATGAGTAGAGGTTCACCTATCTGCGACAAACTGCATCAAAAATTGAGGACAATTTTAAGAAAGAATTTTCCTAAATGTAAAACTGCAGAGACTTTGAATATCCACCATCTACAGCACATAATATCATCAACAGATTCAGAGAATCTGGTGAAATCTCTGTGATCAAAGGACAAAGCAAGATGTCAATATTGGATTCTCGTGATCATTGGGCCCTCAAGTGGCACTGCATTAGAGAAAGGCATGATTCAAAGCATGGGCTCAGTAACAGTTCCAGGAGTCAGTGTCTGTCAACACAGTTCATTGTGCCCTCCACAAATGCAGTATCATGCAAAGAAGAAGCCACAGAAAGCCTGCCATCTTCTCTGGACAGAAGCTCATTAAAGATGAACTGAGGCTAAATGGAAAACTGTTCTGTGGTCAGATGAATAGATTTCTTTTTGTAAACCATGGGCGCTGTATCCTAAAGAGGGACCATCCAGCTTGTTATCAGCTCACAGTCCAAAATCCTGCAACTCTGATGGGGGCTTGCATTGTTACCTATGGTGTGGGCAGTTTACACATCTGGAGAGGTGCTATCACTGCTGAGAAGTATATAGAGGTTTTAGAGCAACATATGCGCTCATCCAGATGACGTATCTTCCAGGGTAGGCCTTGCATATTTAAGCCAAACCACATACCACATCCATCACAACAGCATAGCTTCACAACATTCTGAGTGCTGAACTGGCCCCCTGCAGTCCAGATGTTTCACCAAACATTTGGAACATTATAAAACAAAAAAATAAGGCAAAGAAGACCCAGGACTGTTGAGCAGCTAGAATCCTACATCAGACAAGAAAGGGACAATATTCCTCTCCCAAAACTCCAGCAACTGGTCTCCTCACATGCCAGATTTTTACAGACTGTTGGTAAATAAAGAGGGAAAATTCTAAAATGAGCTAGTATTTTTTCACGAAATGGTAAACTGTCTGGGTTTTTTACTTTTTTCTCTTGAAAAAAAAAGAAAGAAAAATATGGGTTTATGAGATTTGAAAACTACTACATTCTGTTTTTATTGGCATTTTAAGCAGCACCCCAACTTTTTGGGAATCACTTGACAGAATATTGCAGAATTTATAGATTTGTAAGATATTCCTGAGCTGCATGGCATCGGTGATCTTAAATCATCCATCTTGATTGTGAATTATTTTTTCATACAGTTAATACGGCTTGCCAGTGGGTGGCAGTGTAAGGGATCCACTGAAGTGGCTGATGTGAAGAGGTTACGCTGTACAATAACCCTATTTTCAATTGATTAAACTCTTCAAAAAACTGAACAACTTAAATTATAATAACTGTTGTCTTTTTTTTTTTTTCCTCAGGAGGTCCAGTGCATAGACACGTCCCTAATGGATCCTGCCAGTAACATCACGACTTTAGTGGGACCCCATGCCTTCCGCATTCCTTTATCCATCAGACAGAAGCTGTGTGGCAGTCTAGATGCACCGCAGACAAGAGGCAACGACTGGAGGATGCTGGCCCACAAACTCAACCTTGACAGGTGACGCACACAAACTCTCATGTACCTTTAAAAATGTTTTTTCTCCTGTATGCTTCCCTCAGGCGCTCTGCTGGGTTGGGAACATCATTTAGCCAGAAAAAAAAAACTCAGCTCAAGGTGGCCTCTATCCCTTTTTTCTTTTGAGCAACAGAAAAAAAACAGCTGATATTTGTGGATTCCAATGTGACTTTTGCAAGACAAGTTCAGATGGTATCACTGAAGTGAGCTGAAAGGTGTAATTCTTCAAGATTAAAACAAAAAGGTCTTGAATATGTTTAACTTTTTCATGATATTCTGACGTGTTGAGATGCACCTGTAGATAGAAACATGACTTAATCACACAGACAGCAGTAACCATCTGCTACTGCTCATCTTTCCTTAGAAATAAAAACATCTGCAGATGTATTCTTCATACTTTCTTTCTGAATAAGTGCTGCTGGACCTGAATGGCTCTGATTACTAAAGGTGCATTCGTCTATTTCCATGTGACTCACAGGTAGCATCTTTAGCATCCTCTCCCCAGATGTTTGTCTGGATGATTCAGTCTGCAGCTTCATTTACCAGCAGCCTCCGAAGCAGAAGCAGACATTGAGAGGATAATTGGACGCAAGTGCACCTCATGGTCCCGACGGGCAGCCAGTTTATGATGTAGTTTGTTAATGTGGGCAAAGAATATTCCCAATCCGTGGGTGAAAAAATAGACAGTTAGCCAAATTGTTGTTTACTTCCACATTTCCGCTAAAAGCTGCTCTTCAGCAGGAGCACGATATAATGGTCTAGCATGAAAACACCATCTTTTCATCCTCTCTGCTCCTGTAACCGCCACATCACGTCTCTTTGACTTCAAAGTATGACTCAGAGCCGTTTCTCCCTGCTCTGCTTTGATACTTTACATGCACGGAGAGCTGTGTGCACTTCCGCACAGGCACACAAATGAATAATTGTTAGAATTTGGTTCATTATTCTGGCAAAGCCAGTAAAGTAATACTGGAAATAAACACACATAAAAAGGTGGATCTTCTTTGAGTTCACCAAACAGCAGGATGCTCCTTATCACATCCTGCAGACAGACAGAGCCGGAGACCCAGAGAGAAAAACAAAGTAATGAAAACAGCTTATTAGAAGTTGTGAGTGAGGAGAAAATGTGTGAAAAAGAGAAAAAAACTGCATGTGTAGGGGTGGACATGAGGAGAGGAGTGATGGCTGTGTTTTAACTGTGTGCCAACAGAACAATCAGAGGATTTAGAGAGGAACAGAGAGTCCCTTTTTATCCACGTGTGACTCAAATCTGATGGCTTCTCTACCAAAGCAGCACTGGGATCGTTGTCAGTGATGGCTCAGAGTCAGACTCTTCTCCTCCATCCATCGTGTACTTCACTCTCAACAGCAATGCCTCTGAGCTCGCTGGCACTTTTTGTGCTTTAACAATCTCAGATTGAATTAATTTGCCTAAATTTCTTTGAAACAGTTGAATTAAATAAACATAATGGCACATGTTCTACTGATGATTCACTCTTCACATTTTATAAGGCCTGAAGTCCCTCCCTGATAGATTATCTGCCATGTGCTAGTCCAGGTGTCAAAATAATCTGATGAGATTGTGCTATCCGACTGGGTTTAAATCTTGAAATTGGTTGTTCAGAAGGATGTGAAATGGGATAAGATAAGAATATGAAGCAGTCCATTTAGATTTTTTATGGATTCTGATCCAAGCAGAGAATTGAATTTAGTCAGAATGAAAGGAACAAATTATCATAAAACCTTAAAGTCAAACAAAAACGCATATTTACAGTGATCTTGATTAGGGGTTAGCCGATCCAACACTCAGCTCGGTATCAGTCTGATACTGGCCAAAATTACTGGGTCAGATACAAAAACAAACACTTTTATTCATCCGATCTGTTCCTGTAGCTTCTTTCTTGCACCTTTGTCAGAGTGTAGTGACACACTGAGACCTTAGGGTGTCACTACACTCTGAAGAAGGCATTAGCTGATACACATTTGTGTATTTTTAATGTTTCCAGCCCTATGAATTAAAGGCCTTTTACATTTTTCAATCCATCTTGAGTGCATGGACCTGGATTCTTATTTCCAGTGTTTTTGGTCAGAACTTTTACATGCCTCCTATACAAACTAATGACTAGAGCCTGAGCTGGACTCTTTTTTTAATCCCGCTGGATTTCTGACCATTACCGCCCGCTCCTGTAGAGCGTGCCATCCACTCCAAATCACACCTAAGCAGGTGTGTCAAATCCCACCTGCATCCTGCACGGATTCTGAAAATCCACATTGGATATTAAGAATAACAGACAGTGCATTTAATTTAAAGCAATTTTGAGTCAGTTCAGCACCACCCTGATTAAGTTTCCTTGTTGAATGAAGGAAACCCAAAGAAAACAACCACATCCTTGTCATAACGGCGCCACACATGGATTAAAAAAGCAGCTGGGGGTCTCAGACTGATTTAATTCCTGGTTTTTCTTAGTAATAGCAAATGTCAAAGTAATATTTACTGACCTTATTTGCACATCACTTTTTTTTAGTCGTACAGAAGTGAAATTGTTTCCTGATCTCTGGAGAGCTTGTGCATCATAAAACTGCAGTGCATCCATCAGCTCTCACAGACAGTAGACTCATTTTTGCTGTATTTATGCTTGGCTATTACCCTCCACATCATTAGATGCTTTACGTAATAAGACCAGTTTGCATGAAAAGGGTTGTTTTTCCCCAAATAACAACATAATGGCTCAGCGTCTCTGCGCACCGGTGCATATGTGCAGTGACTGGCCAACAATGTGAAGGGAGAGCATTACAGCTGTGCCTTTTAACTTATTTACAAAGTTTTAGTGCACTTTTTTTTTTTTCTGGAGCTTTAACAAAGCATCACGTGGCGACTCTGCTGTGGGATGCTGGCTACACAAAGACACACCCATGTTCAAATAAGTTAACACAGCACTAGCGACTACAGCTGACAAAACAGCAATTAAACCATGATTTCTTAAACAGCAACGTGACACATGTCCTTGATTTTGTTTATATTAGCAGGGAAAAGTGCTTATTTAAATGCCAAAAACGGGTGATAATATTTTCCTGATCACTGAAAAGTTTGTGCTTTGAAAAAAATTGCAGCACACCTCCATCAGCTCTCACAGAAAATGGGTCATCTCGACTTTATTTATGCCGTGCTTTTACCATCCTTATCAGATGCTTTACGCAATAAGGCCAATTTGCATGGGAAGGGGTGTTTTGTCCCTGATCAACTGCATAATGACTCAGCATCTCTGCGTGACAGTGTTATGATAGGCCAACAGCACAACAAGAGGAGCATTAAAGCAGCACCTTTTGACTTATTTAAAATTCTTTAGAGATTTAACAAAGCTGAGTGAAGACAGACCCTCATTCAAACACGTTTACACTACAGCTGACAAAACACCAACACCATGATATTTCGGTGTATGATTCTAACACCAACACCCTGAATGATGACTCCATACAACATTTGGGGATTTTATAGAAAATCTGTACATATTTATGATTTTTTTTATGACACCAGTTTTGCATCAGTACACCGAAAAGTCTTTTGGAAGGTATCAAAGGCAATTGGAGCAACAGTGTGGCATGCAAATAGACACAGATACACAGACAGACAGACACGCTGCCAATTATAGTGGTAAGATAATGGAAAAATATTGTGAATATTTTTAGACTTCAACAAAAGAAACACACAAATGAGAGATACATAATACAACAAAAACAAGCTCTTATGTGACCTAGCTTTGTGCTTTGTCTTCATATATGAACTTTATGTTGGACAAATATCCATGACCTAAGCATTTAATCTCATAGACAAGGTGGGGCAGGGCCGTTCAAAGGCCTTCAAACAGGCAAAGAAAAATAGTTTACTGCACTTGAAAGACAATGAACAACAAGATACTAAAATTAAGATAACTCTGTGATACTGACAGTCATCCTCTCCCTGTTTTTTTAGGTACCTGAACTACTTTGCCACCAAGTCGAGTCCAACAGGTGTGATCCTGGACCTGTGGGAGGCTCAGCACTTCCCTGACGGAGACCTGAATGAGCTGGCCGCTGTGCTGGAAGAGATGGGTCGCTATGACAGTAGCCTCGCCTCCATGACAGCAGAACACTGACAAAGAAGATGACGATTACAGAACTCTGGAGAAAATTACATGAGAACTCTCTTCAGTCGACGCTGCAGCGAGGACGAAGGACAAAATAAGAAGTTGACAACATCTTTAAATGTCGTGGTTACCATTCCGATGAGACGAACTCACGCTGGTGTCCAAACTATGTCTGTATCTGTGTTTATTTGAGATATCTGCAGTGTCGTCTGTGACCAGAGAGAGAAACCCAACCTACAAACCGAGTCGATCAGGAACAAACCAATCATGAAACGCCTAAAAAACAGACCTTGTTAAGTGTAACGCTATCTGTTCTCCTGCTGTTACTTTAAAATGAGCAAAGCAGATGAAGAAAACAGAGGTACTGACCTTGGAAACCTCTATAGGAACGAAAGAGAGTGATGGAGAGAGAAGAGATAAAGTGATTACGGGGGAGTGGGAGAAGGTAAAGTGAGGATAAAAAGAGAGAGTGAGTTAGATCTGCTTTAGTCAGACGAGAGCAAACAGAGGGAGAAGCTAAACTGATTACAAGAGGGAGGGAGGACGTAAACATAAAATGATGGAAGGAGCCGCAGGTGATGATCTGTGCGAACAGGATGGAAAAGAGATAATGAGAGAGGAGAGATAAAGATGTAATCCCTTTCTCCTCCTGCGAGCCTTGGCTGTACGTGTCTGCCAGTACAGTTTGTTGTCTTTAAATCGTTTCCTAGGGAACACTCTATGTATTCTGCTGTCCATATGTGTGGATCATTTCCTGCTTACAGTCTGCTAGACAGTGAGAGTTAATCAACCATCCTGACCAGAAACAAGCCCCACACTATGGTTTCTATTTTTATATAACACAAGCAGGGCTTTTTAATTTCTTTTTTTATCATATACAGTTCATTCAGAGAGTATTCAGTCCACCTTATATTTTGTCTAATTAATCTACACTTTGTACCCCATGATGACCAAGTAAAAATTGAATTTTTGGACAACTTAAAAAAGTAAATATATATCACCTCGGGTCTTTTTGAATATGATGCAACAAGCTTTGCACACCTGTCCGTGGGATTTTCTGCCGTTCTTCTTTGCAAATCCTCTCAAACTCAGTCAGGTTGGATGGGGGCTGTCACTGGACAGCCTTTTTCAGATCTCTCCAGCGATGTGCAATATAGGGTTTAAGTCAGGGCTCTGGCTTGGCCACTCTAGGACATTCACAGACTTGTCCCTAAGCCACTCCTATGTTGTCGTGGCTGAGTCTTTTGGGCCACTGAAGGTGAACCTTCGGCTCTGAGAACTGCAGGACAGGTTAACTCCTCACATTGTTCCCTGACCATCTCCCAGTCCCTGTTTAAAAAAAAAAAAAAAAAAAAAAAAAAAAAACACGCCCACAGCATGATTCTGCCACTACCATGCTTCACTGTTGAGATGGTCAGAGAGGCCAAACAGTTCAATCTTGGTTTCATCAGACCAGAGAATCTTGTTTCTCACAGTCTGAAAGTTCTTGAAGTGCTTTTTTGCAAACTCCTTTCATGTGTTTTGCACTGAGAAGAGGCTCTTGTCTATCCACTCTGCCAGATCAATGAAGGGCTGCAGTGATGGTTGTCCTTCTAGAACTTTGTCCCATCTCCAAACTGGAGCTCAATCAGAGTGGCCATCATGTTCTAGGTCACCTCTCCTACTATGGCCCTTCTTACCTGATTGCTCAGTTTGACCTGGTGACCAGCTCATGGATGAGTCCTGGTTGTGTTAATTTGCTATGATGTGTATTGCAAGCTGTGAGGCCTTCTATAGAGGCGCGTGCCTTTCCAAATCATGTCCAATTATTTTAATTGACCACAGGTGAACTCCAATCAAGGTGGACAAACATCACAGCAAAAATTGAGAGAAATGGGAGGCACCTGAGCTAAATTACAAGTATTGTTGCAAAGGGTCTGAATTTTTACGTCAATTTGATATCTCAGGTTTTTCTTTTTTAAAGAAAAATGAATTAAAATTTTTGTAGCATCAGGCTGCAACATAAAAATGAAAAAAAATGAAAGGGGTCTGAATACTTTCTGAATGCACTGTAGTCACTTTATAGATTGTCTCAGAAATATAGATATTAAATAGTCCATGTCATGTTGCAGCTCAAAATACAAAGTCAGGGGGAGCTGAGCTTGTCGTCCACTTGCCTTTAACTTGTGCCTTTTAAATTTGCTGAACCATAACAGGTCGAACTCTCTCAGAAACGAAAAATACAAATTTCATTTGACTTAAAAAGTGATTAAAAGTCTACATAAGTATGTGGACAACATGCATTTGCACATGATAAAAGTGTAGTTTTGGAAGAAAAGATGTGAACACTTTAAAATATCTACACACTGTTAGCATTAATAAAGCACTGGTAAAGCATGACAGCAGCACTGGTAAGTCTTACAGCAGTGATTCCCAAAGTGTGGCCCATGCCCCCTTAGGGGGGAACCACAGCTATGGCGGGGGGGCTGGATAAAAGATAATGCACATCATTCTGCACTGCTAGACAAAATATGATAAACTTGTTAGAGGACTTCCATGTAATCATTAAGGCTAACAGTGAATCTGGGGGCTTGAAAATATTTTCATCTGCTGAAAGGATCCTGGCAGATAACATTTAGGAACCACTGGATTGTGGAAATAATAATCAATACATTATTGACATGAAATGCTTTATTGATATAGCAGTAGTGACAAAACTTAATCCAGTGGTTCCTAAACTTTCCCTCCTCCCCCACTTTTGTCTTAAGTGATAAACTGTGGTCAAACATAAGCATCAGTTTTAATTGTTTTCATTGCGTAAATCCTGGCAGAGTCCTCCACACGAGTGCTTAGCACAAGGCATTTATATAAGCTATACATCAGCGTTTCAGCATTATTTTAGCTTTTAATGTGAAAATGTAATTCTGACAACCTCAGAGCAAACATGGCCTCACACCCCCTTACATCTCTGCAATGCCCTAACCTTTACCAGAATCCTAAAGAAACTCTGTACAAATGCTTTACTAATATTTACTTATTTTAGTCAATTATTTAATAATGCCTTATTAATAAGGTATCTATTTAGTAATACAAAAAAATGTATTTTGAAAAATTTTGTTTAAAAATGTTTTAAATGATGAGTTAACTATTTGCTTATGCTTTTCATGTGCAAATCAAATTTTAACAACTTTGGAGCAGATATTGTCTCACGGCCCCCAGAGATCTCTGGTGCCTCCGAGGAGAATTTTGGACCTGCAGTCAGGAACCAATGTCCTAACCCTTACCCATACCATAACCTTACCCCTTTAAAGTCCCTATAAAGTGAAATGCCAAATTAGCATCTGAACACACTAGATATGTGGAAATAAGGTAGCTGTAAATGTGAAACACTGAGATCTATGTGTGAGTAGTTTGGTTTTATTAGAGCAACCCCCCCCCCCCCCCCCAAGTCAGTTCATCTCAGTACAGTCTGTTGTTGGCTGATGTCATTGCCTTCATTCACACAGATCATTAAAAGTAACATAACAGAAAGATTTGTGCCAGAAAACAGTAAATTTAATCCCCAACTTTTGTCTTTCTGCTCTGGCACAGAGTCAGGCAGCTGTGTTAGTGAGTGGGCGTGACTTCAGCTTATTCAAGCAACCCGCCCACACCATCCTAGAGCAGATTTAACTGCCTCATTTTCCATGGGTTTGAAGCTTAATTTTATAAACTTAGAGATGTTTTTCATGACTGAAATTTGGCCTGGTGGTTCATAACATAGTGTCCTGTCATACAACAAACCTAAAATAAAGATTTTTGTAATCAGTTTACTGGGACTTTAAGAATGCTTTACTAATATTAGTAACTTATTTAATAATGTTTGATAAATGATGACTTACCTATTTACTAATGCTTTACTAATGCAACAATAATGAACTTAGAAATTTGTTTGAAAATGTTACATCAGTTATTAATACTTCATAAATGTTGAGTGTGGGTTCGAGTCCAGCCTGTGGCACCATTTCCCGCATGTCTCTCCCCCACTCTCTCATCCTTATTCTATCCCGGTCCTTCTCTATCAATAAAGGCAGCAAAAGCCTAAAAAATATATTTTTTTGAAGAAGTCATTTTAAAGAAATGACTTAATAAATTTGTCCAATTTTACAGGTCATTGTGAAACGTCAAACTCAAAGTTTTAGGGTCAGGAAACATTTAAATCAAAGTCAGTTCATCTCTGCAGTGATACTGCTGTTAAAATCCCACTGGAAGGAATGAGTGGTGCCTGATGGGAAATTTCAGCTTTTGCTGCCGCATTGAGTAAACCAGCCTATCATGTGTTTGGCATGGACAAACGGGGCTTGTTTCTGGACAGCTCAGAAGAAAGGGTCAGTACGCAAAACGGGAAATAAGGTTAAAAATACAGGAGATTTAAATATACAGAGTAATATGTGATAGCTAATAAATACAGCTGATATCATCCATTACTGCTAAATGTTACAAATATACAGCTTTTATCAGTCATATTTTCATTTACTAAATATATATATCTAACAGAAAAAATATATATATTTCATTCATATTTTTCCGTTCCTGAATACAGGGTGTGTATTTCTTATTTGTGATCACCATGGTGGCTTTGATCACTAGCGCCATCCAGTGGCTCCTGAAGAATGACAGCATTTTTTTTTAAATTGTCTGAAATGTGTAAATACATGATTATCATGCTCATTCTAATGACCTTGTATTAGCATTTTTTGTGTTATTAACATTATGATATTTTTGCCATTTTAATGTCTTTTGATGTGTCAGCAGGTTAAATCTGTAACATATCAGTTAGTTGCCCTTTGTCAACAACAATCTTCTGACAGCAACTAGCATTCCAACTCATGGTGTATTTGTTGATAAAGTTGTGATTCAAAGCCTAAAATACGATACCAACTAACAGGGGCTCATGTAAAATGAAGTGTAATATATTTGTGTTTAACAAAGGCTGGCGCGCTAATGTTAGCATTGACTCAGGTTGACAGATGAAAACATCAAGCCAGCGGCGAGGAAAGAAAAAACAGCCTTATATTTAGTTGCTTTGGGATAGTTGTCAGAAGTCCCAGGGGACTTGAACTCACCACAAAGGGCAACAGGAACATTCAAATCAAAGGGAAAACATGTAAAATATTAAAAAAGCGGAGTAAAGCTACTCTGAACTAGGGAGAGATGCCATATGAAGCTGACCATCACGTGTAGAGGGGAAGTTGTAAAGAAAATATACAAAGCTGAGAAACAAAAGGCCGAGTTTGCTGAGGTACAAAAGGTCAAATCTTTCCTCCCCGTGACACATTTCATCTTGTGGTTGCCCACACAGGAGGAAACCTTGAGATATTGATTTTCCACATTGATTTTCCTTTTTGTTTGTCTCTATGTGAGTTAAAATCTGACCTCTTGTATCGATGTGAAATGAAGACGCGGAGGCCTCAAAAGAACAGATTTTTTAATTTCAGACAGCCTTAATGAACTAATTGGAAAGATGTGCGGTTAAATGACGGAGTGGATGTTTCGTATGTGTTCAACTGCTGATGTCAGATGTGAGGAATCAAAGGGAAGACTGGTGTACATTTTTGAGGATAAAAGCCTACAACATCAAGCCATCAATTTAGTTTCAGAACAAAGATGAACCCAAAGGTCCTGACATCATCTTTCATACAGTGTGATCATAAATATGTCGCATCTACTTAAATGTAGGAGACAAGATCACATATTCACTGCATGTGCAAGGACACAATCAGTGAAAAGATGTAAGTCGCCAGTGCGTGTGACTTTAATGGTGATCCTTGCCGTGTGTTCAGTCTGCAGTTTACCAGCAGGATCGACTGTTTGTGAGAGGAGACGATAGGCCTCCACAAGGTGATGTGAAAATGAAGAAAGTAGTGTTGAATAATCAAAGTATGTACAAATATTTTCTATGCGCAGTATGTACAGTTGTGTACTGTCAGCTATATTTGGCAAATTTGAGAATTTAAAAAAAGAGCAGTACAGTTAGATACTAGTTTGTATGTTTCCAGTTTTTTATTTAAATTTTTGTTCCTGTTTTGTAAAAGCGGTGTCTACTATGCAAACTTGGCATTGGTTATCATGATAGAAGTCTATAACTAGAGCTGTAAGTGCTTGTAAGTGCTTTTTTTATTTTACTATCAGGGGTGATTTGATTTGATTAGTGCGGGGTAGTGTTGGTCCATTTTCTGCTAATTCTGGCACGCTTCATGATTCTTGCTCAACCTTGCTGAACGCTCGCCTCTCTATCTCCTCTAATTGTTTTCTGTACAAAGTGTAAGAAAGAATTTTTAAGACAATTAATAAATTATATTTATAAGCAACGCTGAAGATGATGTGTCTGTGGTGTTTTTTTTTTCTTATATTACAGAGTAATTTAACACAGATTACTCACAAGTAAAACTTTACAGTTAGGTTAAAAAAAACGGCATAGTAACTGGGAACCGTTATTAACAGTTACTAGTAATAAGTCAACCTATACTAAATTTTGTAAAGTTACTAAGTAACTAACAGCTAATTGCCAGTTATACAGAGAAAAAAAAAGAGTAAAGGCCTTTGCACACTGGGTCTGATTATTTTGTCTGATTTTTTCAAGAACTATCCAATGGCTGGTTAAGATTAGTATCTAAAGTAAGTCCTATTCGCTATTCTGTAACCATTTTTTCTCAGCTGGACTCATTTTTTTTAGAAAGCTTGTAAAACATCAACCTGTGGTGCACAGTCAAGTTCTGAACATCATTTTGTTCAGGAAAACCCAGGATTTAGGAACATGTGCTGCAGTAATGTCACTTGGATTTTGAAAAAAGTTACGGGACTATGAAGACAAAAATAAAAAAATAAATTTAAAAAAAACCTAAACAAAAATCAAAAGACAGTTTGCATTGATTTCTAAGACTTTTTGCACAAACTTGTTCTCCCATCTCTTGGACACCAAAAAGTAAAAAAAAAAAAAAAAAAAAAAAAAAAAAAATCATTCTATGACATACAGTCTTCAAAATATTCACATATTTAACAAAAAAGTTATTATACTTTTTAGATTAGCTGATGAACTACTGCTCAATGCAGGTCCTGTCTGCACAGACACAGAGGGCAACATCACAGCCTCTATGTCTCTTTTTTCTCCTGTACCTGCTGTTCAGGCCCTCTCCTTTACAGTTAAGTATACTGTCATTAGGGGTGAGGTAAAATTGATACAGCATAGTATCCCGTATCGTATCGCATCTTCTGTCAAGTATCGATTTTTTTTTCAAATTAATTGCTAAAATGAACTGAAGTCTATGATACCCAATAAACAACATTAGTTGCTTTTCTGTCCACTTGATGATGCTGTTGCGCCTAGGGATGCACAATATTATCAGCCTGATATCAGTATTGGCAGATATTGGCTAAAAAAGGCAAATATTGGTACTGGCAGATATAAAAATTTCTGACGATATTTACAGCAGGTATTTTGGCAGTGGATATCAGCATATTTGGACTGTAAAATTTGGCCATTCATTCTAATACATTAGTGGAGTTCTAGGCTGGATCAACAGACCTATGTACGTTGAGATCTTTTTCTTAATTCATCCTCATTCTTTAAACTTTAAAGTGTGTTTTAACAAGTTAAAATACTGTGGTAATATGATAAAAAATCAGGGCAAGACTAATGCTAAACCAGCTTAACAGTGGAAAAAATTGTAAAGATGACAATATATAGCAAGATATGGTATCACAATACTCTGTGCATTGCAAAATGTTTAAAATCGCAATAATATCAAATCATGGGGCTACTATTGATTCCCACCCCTAATAGTCATGTGCTATTGCAAAAGCCTGCTACTGGTTGTCACAGCCCATGTGACATCTGTTTTGGCAACTTGATGTGGTGGCTAAACAAATGAGTGACTTATTGCAGTTTAACTTGGAAACTGATGAGGAACTAACTGCTCTTAACCAACACTTAAACCGGCACATGGTGACTCAATATAGAAAAAGTTACTTCTAATTTACCAGGGAGCAAACAAGCAACTTTTGCGAGTTAACCAAGGACAGATATGAGTGACTAAATGCTGTATAACCAGGGGAAAGGTTAACTGGGGAAGAATGACTAACAAACTTTTTATTGACCATGGAAGTAATAATTTTAACCAAATATTGAATAAGTATTCGACTGCTAGTTAACCAGGAAAAAAGTAACTAAGTACTTTTTAGTTAATAAGAAACTTTTTCTGGTTAACCAGGAACAGATGTGAGTATCTACATAAACAGGGAAAAATCTGATTGTTTATCAACCAGGAAACAAATTAGTAACTAATTGGAGGTAAATTAGGGAATTCATGAGGAACTAACCCACACTAAAACTGGCATGGAGTTACTGGGGAGCAAACGTGTAACTGACTGCTAATTAACCTTAACAAAATACAGCATAGCTATAAAAGGGTTAATGCCTGATGTGGTGTCCAGCTATCAGGGATTAATGGATGGCGTGGAGTGTTGCTGGTCTTAAACCTGGAGTCTGTCATTATATTTATGTCAGTTAAGTTACGGTTGAAGCCCGTCCGCAGGCTCCTTAGACTGGCAACGCTGTAGACTAGCCTACTCCTGCTCAGAAAGTATGACTGCCTCAGGTTGCTATGGTTATGCCTGTCATGTAACGTCTGCTGCACTTTAATTTGGAACAGTGAAATGATTTTTTTGACAGGAACCACTTGTGAAGTTTGAAAGGTGTCCCTATATTGGAAGTTAATGGACACCAATGGAATTTTAAGAGCCAATCAGAATCGAGCATTCACCAAGACCATGGTGTAGTAAGTAACAAATGCTAGCCTATACTAACATTGCATAATTGCTCATTAACTAATGAGTAACCTACTGCTGGTTAACTGGGAAAAATGAGTGAATCAGTGCTATGAAACCACAGAACCAATGAGCAACAAACTGCTAACTTACCAGGGAACCAGCAAGTGACTGAGTTAACTAGGGAGGAATGAGTAATTAACTGCTTGTTAACCAGGTAATGAATGAGCTACTTACTATTGATTCACCAGGGACAACAATGACATTTTTAACCAGCACCTACTAGTTTATTACTTTTTTAAAAGTCTCTATGTAACCAAGAATATTCCCTCTGAGCAGCAGAGTTAAACACCAGTACTAACATGGACTGTAACAAACAGAAAACTATCAGTTAATGTATAAGAAACTTTCAGGGGTTAAACCTGTCTGATCATAAGACTGTTAGTCTTGGTATTACAGGCCTCCTTACTGATAAAAGTTTACAGCTACTGACAGTTATGTTTTTGTCTTATCGAGGATTATTTTAACTCTAAGAGCCTCAGCAGGATTCAGAGTACAGTATTTGTGAATAGATCTCATTAATTTCATATTTACTTTCTGAGACATGAAAGTTTGATTATTTGGCCACATGCAGGCTTCTGGAGGTCTGACCAACAAGAGGAAAGAAAAACAGCTGAATTAAAGTGTCACACACACCGCTGGAAGGTAATTCAGATTTTTTTGAGCTGTAAACCCTGGTATAGGTGAGAAAATTATAAAACATGAACATGACCACACCATCTTTAACCTTGACTGTACACATTTGGTTTGCAATGCACTTCTTTCCCTTCTGTGTAGTTCATAGTTACACGTTTCAGACTCAATAAGTAGCTGGAAAAAAGTAGCCTGAAGGTGAGGAAGTGGAAGAAGAAAATCCTTGTGGTGTCACTGTTTAACATGCTGTGTGCTCAGCAGCACCGGTGGGTCGTAATGAGACGAGGCTGCTTTTTTAAAAAAGAAGAAAATATGGAGAGCGTGCTTTAACAGTATGAAGCGCTGCCAGGAGACTTGTTAGTATGCACCTCGTTCAGCTACCACAAACTGAGCATCAGCCATGTGGATGAGTGGAACACTTTGTTGGGGGAATGTTCAACCTTTTTACTGGATAAAAACACGACTTTGGACTACAGTAGCTAAAAGGCATAACAGAGAGGGAAGAAGGAGCATGTCGAGCATGAAACTTCTGCCAAAGCCTGTATTAATCCTGTGATTTTAGCTGGCATAATGGGTTTGAAAAGTCATCAGGACTGGATTTAAGCCATTTGGGCTCAATCTTAACTGGTAATCCTGAGAAAGTTGATCGATGTGAAAGAACTGTGGTTATGAAAGGAGTTCAGATTTGCCTTTAATTGTGTCGAACTGCTGTTTAAGCTTCATAACACTTGAGTGCTTATATGTGAGAATTTAAAATGGTGGAAGGAAGAAAAAGATACAGAGGAAGATACAGAAATGGAGATAGGGAAATGCAGAGAGAGAAGAGGGAGAGGCAGAGATTAAGAGGTGGAAGATTTGAGAATGGAGCAGGGAAGATGTTGAAAAACAGTAGGCGAAAATGCAGGAAGAGAAGGAGGGAGATGCTGAAGAAAGAAAAGGGAGATACTGAAAGAAAGGAGAGAAATATTTAGGAACAGATAAGGGGAGATCGAGATGAGAGAGGATGAAGATGCAGAAAGAGAGAAAATGGCGATACAAAAAGAAGAGAGAGATGCAGAAGGAGAGAAAGAGGGAGACACAAAAAGAAGAGGAAAATGCAGAAAAAGAAAAAATGGAGGCAGAGAGAAAGGAGAGGAGGATTCAGGAGTGGGAATTACAGAAAAAATGAAGATGGAGATGCAGAAGGAGAGAGGAGGCAAATGCAGGAAGAGAGAAGAAGGAGGAAAAATAAAGAAATACAAAAGACATGCAGAAAAAGAAAGAAGGTGAACAGAAAAAAAGGGAGGGGCAGATACAACTAAACAAGCAGAGGGACAACAATGAACAAGTTAAATTCATAGCTTTCCTGACCATAAACCAATCTTAAACATGATGTCTTACCTCTTTAAAGTCAGTAATAATATGAATAATTGTATGTTTAATGATAGTCAATAATAGAAGAGTAAGCATTAATATTAGCATTAGCTACTAAGATGATGATAACATGGAGATGACCAATGCTGGCCCTGAAGCCGATCAGCACTTAGATTGGCTTTAACATTTCACAAAGCTGATAGAAGACTGATTTCAAATGTTGTAGCGGTTGGAGTTAGGCACATCCACTTCTGATAAAATTGATTATTACTATAACAAGGTTTATAGTGTTTTAAAACATCTAGCATTATCAATAATGTTGACAGCGTTACACTGCAGCAGTTTGATTCCAGAGCTGATAAAGGGTTTCTACATACAGTTCAGTGAGTACATACATAAACATGCTTTAGACAGAGTGCTGGTGAGAAAACAGTGACCTTGTGATGTCCACAGGAGGAATCTGATGCTGTGGACATGTCTGCAGGTGTTTTCCATATATTTGATGTTTGGGATGTTAACGTATATGTTAAGAAAAGGTCTAAGGTTACCTTAGACTAAACAAACACAATCCAGACACAACCATTTATTATCATACAAGGTTGTTTCTGCTAATACCACACATACTTTTACTATCAGTGCTGGCATTGTAGCTGCATATCTTTAGTTATTGTTGTTTTGTTTGTTTGCCAGTCTCTCCTTCTATTCACTTACAAGCCCCACACAGTCTCAGAAGACAGCTGTTCAACACCAGTCTGGTTCTGCTTGAGGTACCAGCCTAGTAAAAGGAAGCTTTTCCTCACCTCTGTAACGTTGCCAAATGTTAATTTGGGCTGTGCTTAAGGTGGATTAACGTTTGGTCTTTGTAAATGATATACAGTCTAAACCTGCCCTCTTTGTTAAGTGTCTAAAGAAATAGTGCTGTACAAATGAAGATCAATTGATTGAATTCTGTTTATTTACATTAGATCAATTGTCACCGCACTTTATTCTGCTGGGCTCCCCAAGCAGATGAAAATATTTTGAAGCTCCCCTACTCCATCCCTCACTGCACACATCAACACATAAATGTATAGTGCTGTGCAGAACTTTGTGTATGCATGTTTGGGCAATAAATTCAGGCTGAATTATGGAATATATGTATACCGGGGGTGTAAAAAGGCTTGGACAAAAGAGATGCCATCAAGCTTGACTCCGGCTGCCACCCCCGAGCCCTGGGTTGTGGCACGTCAGACCCAGGATGAATCCTTAGTGCCCCACATAGTGCTGTGAACTAAAGACATCATTTATTGTGACTGTGAACCACCTGGTTTCAACCTCCCAAGTGCAGTCTCATCATTTAACAGCCATACCTCATATGCACATAACTATTTATTGATGTACAAAGAAAAACCTACACTATATTGCCAAAAGTATTCACTCACCCATCCAAATAATTGAAATCAGGTGTTCCAATCACTTCCATGGCCACAGGTGTATAAAATCAAGCACCCAGGCAAGCAGACTGTTTCTACAAACATTTGTAAAGAATGTGTCGCTCTCAGGAGCTCAGTGAATTCCAGCGTGGTACTGTGATAGGATGCCACCCCTGCAACAAGTCCAGTCGTGAAATTTCCTCACTCCTAAATATTCCACAGTCAACTGTCAGTGGTGTTTTAACAAAGTGGAAACCATTGGGGATGACAGCAACTTAGCCATGAAGTGGTAGGCCACGTAAAATGATGGAGTGGGGTCAGCGGATGCTGAGGCGTATAGTGCACAAAGGGTGTCAACTTTCTGCAGAGTCAATCGCCACAGACCTCCAAACTTCATGTGGCCTTCAGAATAGCTCAAGAACAGTGCACAGAAAGCATCATGGAATGGGTTTCCATGGCCGAGCAGCTGCATCCAAGCAATACATCACCGCAGTGGTGTAAAGCACGCCGCCACTGGACTCTAGAGCAGTGGAGACGCGTTCTCTGGAGTGATGAATGGTGCTTCTCCATCTGGCAATCTGATGGACGAGTCTGGGTTTGGTGGTTGCCAGGAGAATGGTACATGTCTGACTGCATTGTGCCAAGTGTAAAGTTTGGTGGAGGAGGGATTACGGTGTGGGATTGTTTTTCAGGAGCTGGGCTTGGCCCCTTAGTTTCAGTGAAAGGAACTCTGAATGCTTCAGCATACCAAGAGATTTTGGACAATTCCATGCTCCCAACTTTGTGGGAACAGTTTGGGGATGACCCCTTCCTGTTCCAACATGACTTTGCACCAGTGCACAAAGCAAGGTCCATAAAGACATGGATGAGAGTTTTTGCTGTGGATGAACTTGACTGGCCTGCACAGAGTCCTGACCTCAACCTGATAGAACACCTTTGGGATGAATTAGAGCGGAGCCTGAGAGCCAGGCCTTCTTGTCCAACATCAGTGTGTGACCTCACAAATGCAGTTCTGGAAGAATGGTCAAAAATTCCCATAAACACGGTCCTAAACCTTGTGTAAAGCCTTCCCAGAAGAGTTTTAGCTGTTATAGCTGCAAAGGGTGGACTGACGTCATATTAAACCCTATGGATTAAGAACAGGATGTCACTTAAGTTCATAGGAGAGTCAAGGCAGGTGAGCGAATACTTTTGGCACCTCACATAGGTAGGATATGACAAAAGAAGGAAGTGTGGCTCGCAGGTGCTGCCAAGGTTGAGATATATCCTCATGCTTTCTTGTCTCTTTTTTAGAAGTTGTTACATCTGATGTACATTTTCCTGGAAGTCCTCTCACAAAATTTATCAGCTTCTCAAGCAGTGCAAAATGATTCATGTAGCCTTGTCAACAAGGATTTTTTGGTTCTGGTTTAGCTCAGTCAGTAGAGCAGCTGCCCTGTGTACAGAGGAGACTTCCTTGTTGCACTGCCTGCAGGTTTGATACCAGATCCTCACACAGTTTAATGCATGTCAAAAAAACGACATTAAACTTGCAACCCAGCAGGAAAAACCAAATACAACAAATCTGAAATGTAAAACAAAAGGTAAAAACTAGGCGTTAACATTTGTGATTAATCTTGAAACCATAACGTGTTAAAAAAATAATGACACAATTTAATCATATGACTAAGTTTGACCACAGTAGTCCTCCAGCATGGATGTTTACGCGCCTGGCGTTGAAGAGGTGAGAGGCAGGTCGAACACAGCCAGCAGCGACGAGTGAGGAGACAGACCCAGGTCTGCTTAATGGCTTTTTTTTTTTTCAAAAAAAAGCTGGTGAGTGTTAGTTAAGATAAAACCAAAATTGTGGGTACATACTGAAGTGATGAACTGTCTTTACACTGAAGCACAACGAATCTTAAGTACTGCTTTTAAAAGCACAGCAAAGACGCCAACAACAACACGGGATCAAGCCATGGTCATACGACTCTCTTCAGCTGCTTCAGGACAGTTTTCTTCTTCAGATGCACAGATTAATGCTGAAAAGTGCTCCAAAACTTTGAGCAAGTCCTGTTTGTTAACAATATTCATCCAGTGTAGAAATCTGCAGTGGAATTGGCAAAACTGAAGTGAATTAGCAAACTTTACGAGCTTAAGATGAAAAAATATGATGCATTCAGGTAACCTTAATAAATTAGATGATTGCATTCTATATGTTACGTGTTTAAATGTCACATAAAAATGTAAAATGTTGTTTTTGATGAGAAACTTCAATAAATACAGTGGGAATATACATCGTTACAGTGTACAGTGTTTACAGTGCATCCGGAAAGTATTCACAGCGCTTCACGTTTTCCACATTTTGTTATGTTACAGCCTCATTCCAAAATGGAATAAATTCATTTTTTTTCCTCAAAATTCTACACACAACACCCCATAATGACAATATGAAAAAAGTTTTTTTTTTTAGAAATTTTTGCAAATTTATCATGTCAAGTTGTTACGCGAAAGCGAATACGTAGCAACCGTTGCATGCCAGCAACAAGGCACACTGCACCCATGGGTTATGGGTGCTTTGCAACACTCATGCCGTCACAGAAACAGAGGGTGATACCCATCATTAATTGACTAGAACTTGCCATTATTTTGGCAGTAATGGGAAGGAGGCATGCGCTCTGAAAATTTTGAATGCAGCTTCAAATTATGAACAAATCACTGTATTGTCATTTTCACAACTCCTCTTTCTGCTCTGCTTGGCTCAGCCACTGTTTCTCTATCTCTCTCTCCTGCATGCTTGCAGCCTCACTCCCTCTCCCTCATGTGCACACTCACTCCAGAAAAATGACCAAGTGGCTAAAAGCATTAAATAAAAGTTCCGATCATTGATGATGAAGATCGACCAGTGAAGCAAATAGAGAGCTCAAGATGTGTACAAGTTTGTTTCATCATTTTTGTCAATGCTTTTATATCTATTTATATCTCCTCTCAAGTATGAAAACAGTCTTCAGCAGCAAAGATTATAACTCATGGAGATGTGCAACTCAAGATGTGAAAACGGTCTTCAACAGCAAAGATTATCATGTATGGAGATGTGCAACTTAAGTATGAAAATGGTCTCCAGCAGCAAAGATTGTCAATGATAGAGATGTTCTACTCCAGATGTGAAGTCTCAGAGAAACTGCAGCTAGCTTTAGCCTGTGTGTTAGCTCAGTTGGACAGGTAACTGGCCTGGAGGCATGAGGTTGTTGGTTCAAATCTTCTGTGGACTTTTGAAGCTGCTGGTGTAAATGGCTGACTCAGGAGTAAAGAGGACTGCCATAGAGTTGGAAGGTTGTGGATTTGATTCTTGGTGCATTTTAAAGTCCAGTCCCCAAAAGCAGAGATCAGATCCTCTGATAAACATGAGCAGGTGTGTGTCTCAGTGGGTTAGTGGAAAAGCCAACTGACTGTGAATCAGGAGTTCACAGGTTCGAATCTTACCATGGGTTCATCTATTTTAAAAGTCTGAGTCCAAAACTAGACTTCAGGAGACCTGGACAGGAGTTGGCCTTTCAAATCTAACCAAAGTCTTTAAGTTTTCAATATTTGAGTCCAAATAAAGAAGGAAAAGCCCCTCTGAGGCTCTACTGCATGTCTGGCTCTGTAGCCTAAAGAGATAGTGGACTGACTCAGAGTCTGGAGGTTCCAGGTTCGACTCCCATCTTGGTCTCAGTGAATTTTAAAGCCACATCCTGAACAAAGAGGATAAATGCGCCAGGAGAAGAGACGGTAGTGTGAAAGGTATGGCGGCGGTGGCACAGAGGACTGGACTAGACCAGTTCTGCACAGGGATGCTGGGGTTCAAACCCCACTGTGGCCGGTACCTGGATCAAGGCATGCCTGGTGGAGAAGGGGGGATGCGGCGCAGCGCCCCCCTGGGGATCCGTCAGAGATGTAAGTAGGGGGTTATGCAACAAAAACGCAGACACAGCAGGAGTTTTACAGGATGGAGTCTTTATTTTCATGCATGGATGATCACTAAGCCCCCTCCATGGAGACGTCATCCCCTCTGCTGTAGAAACAGGAAATACTTACCATGGCCTCCTCCAGGGTCAGGGTATCAAAGTATCATTTATATTGAAAAGGCATTTGAACGTACGGAAATCAAGAAAACGGACAACTTCACTCATTTTTTGATTCTGGACACAAATCGAAAAACAAGTGAAGTTGTCCGTTTTCTTGATTTCCGTACGTTCAAATGCCCTTTCAATATAAATGATACTTTGGTACCCTGACCCTCCAGGCCCTTCAGGTCCTCTCTGGCCTGCTCCCTCTGCTCATTCAGCAGCCTGCAAACAAAAACCACATGAACTCACATTCAACATAAATAAACGTACAGATGAGTCCTTTACTCACATGAGTTTCTGCAGCTTGGTGTCCTTCTCCTGCTTTTCAGTCTTCAGTTTGTCGTAGTCTGACATCAGCCTCTCCTGCTACAGCAGCAGACCCTGGTTCAGACTGAGAGGAGACACTCGCTAAGCTCTGATTGGGCGCTTTTTAACGGCAGAGTAACTGTCTGGAGAAATGTCAACAAACCACATTAACATAGATTCATTTTGTTCATCTGGTTTCTGGAAATTTCTCCAAACAGTTATTTGGCTTCAAAAACGGTACAAGGCAGAATATTTCTGAAATGATAGACCTTTACATCAGTGGGTCCCAACCTTTTTTCTTTGGGGTCCCTCTACTCTTAACACTCTAAAGCCCCCCAGGACAATCTCTGAAAAATTAAACATGATTTTTATTGTTTTATTGACTAAATCCCAGCATAAAAGGCCTGCATAAACGAGTTCTTGATAAATATCTGCATATAAACTATCCATTATTACAACGGCATTTAAAGCCACAATAAGATACCAAAATGAGAAGGTTCAGTCAATTTTTAAGTAAAATCTCAAAAATTTCTAATTTAACAAGTCATAAATTTACCAGAAAAAGAAAACTGGAAATTTATGTCAACTAAAAGGTAGAATTTTTTTGTCATTATAAAATCCAAAAGAACCGTGGAAAAAGAAAATGACAAGAGAAGAAGCTGTTTTCCTTCCATAAGTCCTACAGTTGATCGCCTAATCAGGAGATTTTTCTTAGTAGGATTGATCAGTGAGGAAATGATCCAAGAATGATCACATTATCATTCTTCCCCAGACTCTGAAGAGACATTTCTATTCACTGTTTTCAGTTTGGATCCTTGTAAATTCACTAGTTTAGGATGTTCAATTCTGACATTGCAAACTTGAAATTTTAAAGTGCATGATGTAATAGTTTAGGACATTTGAACTAGAAAATTCTGAGTTCAGGTTCTTGAAAAAATACGACTTTATCTTCTCAAAAATGTACTTTTAAATGTCACCTTTTTCCCCAAAATGTACAGATCCTCTTTATTTTGTTTGACCTTTTAGAGGGCTCTAACACTTCCTCTTACATTTTCAATCATGACTCTATAAATAAAAGTCCATTATAGGCGCCCCCCCTAGGGGTGCCTGGACTCCAGGTAGGGAAGCTTCACATGACAACAATGAGCCAGTGTAAAGCCAGACTACAGTTGTATGCAGCTAAAAGTTCCTGGCTCAGTAAAGAGGAGTGGTACGAGGATTTTACATCCTTCCTCATGAGGATCACACACAGCAGACAGGCATAATGACTGTCACTACTTTGGTTTGAAAAACAATAAAAAACAAACTTTAGGATAATTTAGACCAGCATAAAGTGGGTCAGTGAGAACCAATCAAATCTGTGGAAATACCCTAGATCTAAAAAACATCAAACATGAATAGGTGTGATGATTTTTCTACTGCTTCATTCGTCTCTGTGGACTTGAAGTCTAAATTTTAGGCCTGGTTTAGTCAGTTTTAGACTAAATTCCAGATCCAGTTCAAGTCTTGTCTCAAACAGTTATTAGTCTGAATGAGTTAACTCAACATGTGGCTTCATTGGGTTGGTTTTTGGCTCTTTTATGTCTTCATTTCAAATATTTTTCCCCAGAAAACCTTAAAAAAAAACTTTCACCTCAGGAATGATCCATATCAAGTCACATTAATCAGTTTGTTTCCACTCTTATACAGGAGGCTTTAATTGTCAACCTTTATTTTTCCTCTTAGCTTTTTTCATTACCCTTATTTCTAATTCTTCTCCCTTTTTTCCTTGTTTTGACACTTTTAATCAATTTTTGCTGCCTTAGCCCATTTTTGCCAGTTTTTGCCACTTTCATCCTGCTTTTTGCTATATGCAATTCTTTCCCCTTTTTGGCAATTTTTTGGCCACTTTTCACCCAATTTAAGGTGCTTTTAGACATTAAATGACACTTTGTACATTTTTGTCAGTCTTTGCAGCATTTTGCCCATTAAGTCACATTTCACCAGTAATTTACCACATTTTTGCCACTTTTTGACTATTTAACTCAATTTTCACCATTTCTTTTTACCACATTTTTGTCCATTTTTACAGTTGAAGTCACTTTTCACAAATCTTTTTAGCCCATTTTGCCCCTTTCAGTCACTTTTCACTATTATTTTACCACATTTTTGCCACTTTCTGACTGTTTTTATCATCTGTATCTCCTTTTTAATGTCGCTTCTCACCCATTGTAGCTACTGTTCACATAGTTTTTGCCATTTAATGCCTATTTTTTCACCTATTCAGCAATTTTTTGTGCTGCTTTTAGCTGTTTTAGTCACTTTTCATTTATTTTTGCAGCTCTTTGACCAATTTACTTACTTTTATCTATCTTTTACCACATTTTTTGCTGCTTTCTGACCATTTTTGTCATCTGTTACTCCTTTTTTGTCGCTTCTCACCCATTTTTTTGCCATTTAATTCCAATTTTGCACCTTCTCACCATTTTTTGCTGCTTTTTGACCATTTTAGTCACTTTTCATTAATTTTTTTCGACATTTTTGCCACTTTCTGACCATTTTTATCAGCTGTAACTCCTTTTTTAATGCCACTTCTCACCCATTTTTGCCACTTTACACCCATTTTTTGCCATTCTATTACAATTTTGCACATTTTCACCATTTTTCTGCTGCTTTTAGTCGTTTTAATCACTATTTGTTCATTTTTACCATATTTCTGCATCTTTTTGCCCATTTTAGTCACCATCCATTATTTTTTAACCATATTTTTTCAGCTTTTTGCCATTTTAGTCACTTTTCACTATTTTAAACCATATTTTTGAAGCTTTTTGACCATTGTAGTCACATTTCATTAATCTTTACCACATTTTTGCCTGTTTTAGTGACTTGTTACTATTTTACCCCACATTTTTGCAGCTTCTGACTATTTTTATCATCCATAACTCCTTTTTTTATATCACTTTTCCCACATTTTTGCTACTTGTCACCTAGTTTTTGCCATTTAAAGCCTATTTTTCACCTTTTCACCAATTCTGTTTCCGCTTTTTGACCATTTAATTCACTTTTAATTATTTTTAGCACCTTTTTTGCTGCTTTCTGACCATTTTTGTTATCTTTAACTCCTTTTTTGACACTTTTCACCGAGTTTTGCCATTTTATTCCAATTTTGAACCTTTTTACCATTCTGCTTTTTGACCATTTATGCCTCTTTTAATCCATTTTTGCCACCTTTCACCACTTTAAATGTGGCTATTGCAAAGGTATTTTTCAACAATTTGGCTCTTTCAGTTTTCAGTAACACTGGTCTAAATAATTAGTGTACTTATTTTACTGCAGACTTTGATTCAAATATCTCATGCCATGTGTTTCTTCTTACATCTGTGGTCTCTAACATCTTTAAAAATGTAGTTTGATTTAAAACAGTCAGACTTACTCTATGAGCTCGTCCAGCATCCTCTGCTTGTCTTCGATCTGGTCTCTCAGTGGGCGCAGCTGTTTGTGGTGAGCCTCTCTGTGGTTCTCCAGCTGCTCCTCCAGAGATTTCTGTGCCACAGAGACACAAAAACATTCAGCTATTCACATTTCTGTAACAGAGATTCTCAGTGACGTGTTTCCTCCTCACCTTTATGTCCCCGTCCCCATCGTGTCTGCCGATGTCCTTCTTCTCCTCTCCTCTCCTGACATCTCGTGTCTTTTCTCTGATGAAAAACAAAGATGAAAATCCATCAAGTTAACCTGTTTTTACTTGAGCTGAGATGTTTTAATGGTTAATATAAATATGCAAACCATGAGCCTGCAGCCTAGCGAGCTCCTCGATCTGAGTGTCCTGGCTCTCCTCCAGCTGTCTCTTCCTTTGCTCCATGTTCTGCATGTAGTCCGTCAGAGACTTGATCTTGGCCTAGTGCTGCACAGACCACACAAAAATGTGCTGTTTGTTCGTGCTGCTCACTTCCTGCCGTTTATATGTTCCCATTTTTTAAATATCTATTTATTTTGTGGTTGACTGGCACTAGGAAGCAACCCGACTTCATCTGTCCACACAAACATTTGTGTGTCAGCCATGTTTGTCTGTTGACACCACCAGGAGGAAGAAAAGGTGTGCATGCATGTGTTTCATTGTCAGTCACACTGCCACCTACTGGCCTGGCATGCATGCTACAGCATTTTCAGGCACTTTAGTAGATCTGATTGACATTCTAACACCAAACCTTGAAAAAAAAAAGAAGAAGAAAAAGGATTCTGTTCTCAGAGGATAGTTTTTCTGTAAAAATGGCTGTAGTGATAATTATGCTAAATGTGCTGCTTTTTGACCACAAAAATAAAAATGGCAGACTTCCTGTTTGTTTTACAGCATGGGTCTGAAGGCTTTTTTGTAGAACTTAAAATGATGAATAAGCTCAAGAATTTTCAAAATCCTCGGATAATCCTGCTGCAGTGGCTGAATTTTCAAATTACTGTAGGGGGCAGTACTGAGCCAAAAAGCCATGCCCACTGACAATCATCCTATCAATCATCTCGTTTTGCTGCTGGGTGTTTTTCTGCCCAGTTTCATGGCTTTACAAGTTTTGTAAACACTAGATAATTCTACTTCCTGCTACATGGCGAATGAAAAAATGTCAGGGCCACACCATTATAGGTATGGACTCTTGACCTTCTAATTTGAGTAATACCAACCTTGAGGGATGTGCCTGGGCTAATTTCAGCAGGATTTGGCCAATCTTGTAATAAACAGACATTTTTATGACCATTGGCCACTTTTATCACATGATGAAGCATTTCAATTTAAGGGGCTGCCATGGCCATGCCTTTTGACTAATGAGAAAGTCCTGAATAACTTTCGACCCAAGACCTCTCTTCTTGCCCTACACCAAAGATCAAGTAGTTTGGACGAACGCCCTAGGATGAGCACGTTCAAATACGACCCCTAAAATATGCCTCCTTTTACGAAAAAATTCAAAATGGCCGACTTCCTGTTTGACTTCCGATATGGGTCCAAGAGGCTTTTTTGTGCATCCTGACATGACACATCTGCCCACACATGTTCGAAATCTTAGGTTAAACCTGCTAGGGGAGCTGAATTTTTGAAATGTTGTAGGGGGCACCATTGAGCCAATAGGCCATGCCCACCTACAAAATCAATATCAATCAATTCAGCATACCTATGAGATTTTTTTGTCAAGCTTCATTGCTCTACACGTCTTAAAACCATGTGAAAATCTACTTCCTGTTGCATGACAAACAAAAAATTGCCATGGCCACACCTTTAGACGTAGATGTTTGACCATCCAACATGTGTAAGATGAACTCCTTGGGAACTGCCTGAGCAAATTTCAGTATGATTTGTCCATCCTTAGAGGAATTGTGATGCAAAAATCCAAGAAAAGGAACTTCATGTTGCCAGAGAGTGGTGCTGAGCAATTTATCAAAATTTCAAATATGAATATGTTTTGGGTGGGACTGTCATCAAGCACATGAAATTTGTCTCAGATACAAGGATGTATATCAGAGTTATGACCAATCAAAAACTGATGGCAAGACAGAAAAGTACCTTTTTTGTATATGGCCCCGTAGAGGCCACGCCCTCTGACGAAAAGTCACAGATTTTTGTACAGACATAAATCCACTTCTCTAGGCTGTCCTGCCACAAATTTCACGTAAATATCTTCAAAGGACTTTAAACAGGGGCTTGTACTACCAGTCTTGACACTCCCTGTCACCACTAGGTGGCGCTATGACTGAGAAAAGTTATAACCACATGAACTTGTGCAGACATGGACCATCCATAAATCCAGGAAGCTTGAGTTAGATTGGACAATGCATGGCTGAGTTACACTGAACTTCCTGTTTTTCCAAAAATATGCAGATTTGAGGGCTCGTCATGGCCACACCTTTCGACGAATGGGAAAGTCCCAAATATCTTTTCATCATCCATGTCTCATCTACCTCTGTGCCAATGTACAAGTTGATTGGATCAAATTCCTCAGAGGAGTTAATCCAGATATGACCCCTGGAACAGGGCAAAAATACCCCAATTTTTGCTAATTTATTAAAAATGGCGGATTTCCTGTTGGCAATAGAAGAATGGTCCTACTGGGTTTTTTGTAGATCTGCCCAAGACACATCTGTCCACAAAATTTCATGAATTTACGACAAAGTCAAAGGAAGATTTCTTAACTTTTAAAACTTTTAGGGGGCACTATTGAGGCAATTTTGAATTGGCATGTTGCAAACCAGGAAAATATCAAATTTTTCACAAGACTGGATGCACCTGCAAAGTTTCATAACTTTTTGAATATGCTGAGGGCCTCAAAAGTCCATGCAAACTTTCCGTTTTTAGCAAAAACAATTAGGTCCTCGCACCCTCAGTGCTCGGGCCCTAATTAACACTCTAAAACGAAACTAATGAAAAATCTAAAACCAATATAGCTAGATTACCTTGGCATCCATTCCTCCATGTAGTTGCAGTGGAGCACCTATGGAGGGCAGCGTTGTGCTATACTGGCTCTCTTTTTAAACAGCTGCCCCCGCTAGTCATGCAGAGCAAGAAACACTATCATATGAAGGCACAAGCCAGCAATTTTTGGACATATAACTTTTATTTTTAACATTTAGTATTAAAGAGTTTGAGTTTTACATGGAAAAATCTGTTAGCAACTTTCTCAACCAACCCAAACTCAAAAATACATGAATAGCTCTTCTTCAGTGTCTACAAACATAACCAGCATAAACAGAACATTTAAAGCATCAAAATACACATTTTCTTTTTTCTGTCACATAGTGTCAGTCAGTCATTGGAACCAAAAACAGTTTAAGAGTGACAAAAATGTGTTCAATCCAATTACGACAAACAGGCAGTAGTGGAGTGACAGTGTTTAGAGAGGAGGTGTCATGCTGCAATAAAGCACATCCTTTCCATTCTATCAGTCGGACCTTCATCTACAGGTAAGGTAGCTTTCACAGAAAGCAGTCGGAGATTATTCCACTCACTGGTCAGTAGCTTGTTTGTGATTCTCTGCAGCTACAAGGCCAAATTCAATCTCTTTCTCCAGCAGGAGCAGGAAGCTGGTTTCAGAGTCCTGAAGTGAAAACATCAGTCCAAACAGGGCGTCCATTTGTCAAATTTATTTTAGTTTTAGTAAACCATTGTAGCTCTGTTCTGTATTGTTCATACAGGGGTGCTGGATTACAGATTTCTGGGCGTTTGGACTCTGAAGTAATGATCTTGCTCACCATGTCTCCTCGGGAAAAAAAAAACAAAAAACAAAAAAAGGATTGTGCAGCCTGGACCAGAACCAGTGTGATAGTTAATGCCCTTTCTCAGTGTGTAAACACACACCTGGCGGTAGCTGCTCACAGCTTGATGTCCTGTGATTCTGACATCTTGGCAAGTGTCTTTTTGACCCGTAGGGCTGTGAGGCGGCAGGCCGGGCTGTGGGCCCAGCACTCTGTCATCAGCTTCCCCATCTGTCTCAAACACTGTGGAGAAACGGTCTGGTGTTACACAGGTCATTCATTGTCTGATTTCAAGAAGCACACATTTAAATACTTACCTCATCACTGGTCCATCGATTAGGGAAGGACGGTCGTAGTCTCTTGATGCAGACAACCTCTCTCATGTCTTCATATGATGGGTCTGTGGGAACTAACTCATGGTACGGCAGCTGGTATTCTTCAAGGATCCCTAAAACAGGAAAGAGACAGAAGATAAGATGTAAAATGTGTAATTGACCAAAATTTAAAGCTATGCACCCAATGTGGTTGCAGATACAGGTGTGAAACTCCCATTATGCCAATATTTTCTCTCATGTTTGAACTTGAAAAACAGGTCAGTGTCTGTCAAAGTTGACTCCTTCAACAGCATGAGAAAACCTTTTTTGGACTCGGCAGTTATGTTTGTTCATATGCCAGAATTAAATTGGTATGACAAAACAGAAAAAACATTGGCTTTTGGAATTTGTTTAGACCCACATGAAGGATTCTCTGCAGTCTTATGATTCTGATGATGCCTGAATGTCCGTTGGAGGTCAGGAAGTGAGGGACAGCCATTAGGAATGAATGGAGGAAAGTTAGTACTTTACAGCTCTAAATGGACCTTTTTGCTGAAATTTTCATCAGGAAAGTTCGACATACATTGAGTATGATCCCTACACTTGCAGACCTCCTAGCATCGTCTTGCCAGATAAAGTGAGACAAGTGTCTAGAGGAGTCTTGTGCTGAGCTAAGATGCTAGCTGAGCTCCTTCATATACATATATATATAAATCCTATTTTTATCACAAACATGCTTTAATTGAAACTGTAATGTGCTATTAACCGAATAAACCTTGTGGGTTAAGTGACTGAGAATTAACGAATTAGCTCTTTGAAAAATCTCTTCCATGTGGCCCTCTGTAGCTAGCTCCCGTTTGAGTGCCAGTTTTCCTTCCCCCATCCTTTTTCAATATTGAATCCACATTTAAAAAGCCAAACTGTTACCGAATAAAGAGCTGTTTAGAGGCCAAACAACCAGCTCCACTGAGCTGAGCTAAAAAATCTGCATTTTTCAAAAGAGACAGATTTCCCGTCACAACGGGCAAACATAAGCTGAGAAATATGGGCAAGATTAGCGGTTAATAAGCTCAACCATGAAAAACTGTGCTGAACCAAACTAGACCACATAGGCACAAGAAGCAGACCATACACAAGCATTGTGTGGCACTGTTCATCCAAGCTTTAAACAGAGGCTTTTTTAATTCCTGCCTGCTGCAGTTACACCTTGAGTTTTTTTTTTTTGCCTGAATATTTTAATACTTTTGAAACACAAAAATAGCCTAAGAATAAAGAATGTTTTAATTTTCATAATTTAAACACAAGGCATAGTTGCAAACAGCTTAAAACATGACCTTTTTGGTAGTGTTTCTCTATGCAGAAATACCTACTTGCTCCCATCTGGAGTTCTAAACTACTGCATGTAGTCATCTGCAAAGAGCCTATATGCAGACATTTGTCAAAGTTGCAAAAATGCATCTGTGCATCTTTACCAAAAACTACCCCAAAATCCGTTCTATAAATCATATTGGTATTAAAAGCTGCAGTTAACTTCTAGGATAAAAAACAGGTATTAAAAATAAAGCTTATACACTGGATTTTATTGTAGGCCTTCCAGTGTATTTAAACATTTCTTTGTCTTCATTTACAAAAGTTTTGATTTTTACTTATTAAACAGTCCATTGAGTAAGGGAAGTCTAGGGTTACCCCCTTTAACATTGGAGAAAAACACAAATCAAACCTTTAGTGATACATTTTAAGTTATAATCAAGCCTTTTGACCAATCAGGTAGTCATTTCCCATGACTGATAAATGCTTTTATTTAAAGTACAAAATATAGGGACTTTAATAGTTATTGTGTTTCTGCCCCATTTTAACCCTGCAGAATTCCTGGAATTTGAAGATGACTTGACGCAACTTTGAGCAAGGTCACTTGCTCGCCTTTGGTCCTGTTCACTCCCTGTTACCTGGCATTTCACTTTTACTGAAAGGAAATATGGTCAAATGTATTATGTATAATCAAGAGAATCCAAGAAGGGAAGAAATGGAGAAAAAAGGGAAATGAAAAATGACTTTATCAGGAAAACTGAATTCCAGAGTGAAACAAAGATAAATGGAGAGAAATGTGCATATATAGATCCATGTGAGTTACCAGCTCAGGATGATCCTGATGAACCACCACCAGTCACATATTCAAACATTTATTACTTTCTGTTTGGACTCAGTGCTTTCAATTTAAGCTTAAATACAATAAAACTGTGGAAGTTCATGAGCAGTTTTGCTTTGCAAAGGGTGCAAGATCTGCAGCACAGACATACTCACAAAGTTAGGGTGACACTCTTTGTGGCTCAGACTAGACAAAATAAAAAGCTTTTAAAATAGTTTATGCAGCAGCGGTATGTTTATTATTTGGTTTTATGGTCCTTACAGCTCCATAAAAAAGATTAGACAAGATAATCCTTTATTGATCCTGGAGAACATAAAAATATTTGACACTATTATGGCACAATATTAATAATATGGCATAAAAAATAGAATTTATATATTAAACCTTAATCTCCCATATAACATTTCAATTTCTGAAGTCAAATTTTTTTTTAACATTGATATAAATCACTTATGCTGTTTTCTGTTTGTTGAAGTTCCTTTGTCTTAATTTCCAGTGTGTTTTTAAATGCCTTATTTTCCCTCAGCTTGATCATGAAATATGTTTTAGCACTCAGTAATTCAGCAGTCCTACCATACAATGTCAGCTTTTACAGTTTTCAGACAAAAAAAACTGCTAGGATTGTTCACCATTCTTAAAAGATGCCTGCCACAGCTCCCTACGGCGTAACTTCACATTTTATATGGTCTCATCATCAGCAGTATATTTTATGACATTACCCAAATAACATAACTTCAAGATATAAAGGTTTAACTTGAAATTTAATTATGACAGCAAGTGAGGCTTTGTTTGCAACAACATACTCAAAACTATTTATTTAATTGGTAATATGTGGTAGTACCATTATCTTTAGTCCCTAGAAAATTTATCAAATGTAAATTAAGACTGTCATGCAAAGGGAAAGGCATTTATCAATAACTTCCCTGGGCCAGAGCTCATCTAAGATAGACTGACCTAAAGTGGAGAAGCGGACTGTGGTCTGATGAGTCAACATTCCAGATTGTTTTTGGAAATGACGGCTATGAAGTTCGCCAAAGGGGAAAAGGACCAACCAGACTGTTATCAATGCGAGTTACAACATCTGTGGTGGTATACGGATATGGTGTATAAGTGCCTATTGTTTGGGTAACTTGCACATCTGTTAAGGCACCATTAGTAGTGAAAGGTAGATACAGGTTTTGGGGCAAGATGTGCTTCCAGCCAGATGTTTGCTTATTTCAGCAAGACAACGGCAGACTACATTTTGCACAAGTTACAACAACATGGCTTCACATTAAAAGAGGGCAGGCACTAGAGTGGCCCGCATGCAGTCGACTTGTCTTCCATTAAAATGTAATATGAATTATGGTGTGAAAAACAACCCCTGACTGTTGAGCAACTTAAGATGTACATCAACCAGGAATAGGAAAGAATTCCACTTTCAATACATCAGCAAGTAGTGTCTTGAGTCCCCAGATATCCCAGTGTTGTTTGAGGAAAAGTTGATTAAATACAGATGTAAACATATCCTTGTCCCAACTTTTTTGGAATGCATTGCAGGCACCAAACCAAAAAATATGTGCATATTTTCATTAAAACAAACAAATAAGAGAAACATAGTTTCCCACTTTATGCTAAATATAGGTTGAAAGGGATATGCAAATCACTATCCATCCCATCTATTTTAGAACTTGGGTTTATAAGTGCAAATGTAAGAGTTGTGATCATCAATGAACAATGAAAAAATTATGCTTTAGGTTTATTAGAGTATGATTTATAATATATAACATACATAAGCAGCTTTTTGGTTGAAATTTGATAATTTCTCTAAGAAGAGAGCCCTAAAATATTTCTAGATCCTTTCTCAGTGACCACGAAAAATGTGCAAGTTCCTTTTGTGGCAGTCTGGCTTTTATAAGAGGCTTTAAAAAAGGAAAAAAATAAAGAGTTTACCTCCTGAGACACAACGTCGAGCGATTTCCCAGAGAATGAGCCCGAAGCTGTACATGTCGGCCATGATGTACGACTGAAAATGACTTCTGTTCAGAGTCTCGTCCAGAACCTCTGGAGGCATATAGCGCTTTGTACCCACTCTGGTGTTAGGAGGGATGTCTACCTCATTGGTGTCACTGTAGGGGCGGTGATAAAAGATATTAACAACCAGAAAATAGATGACAAATAATTTATGCATATGACTGAATCCTTAGAAAAACATATTGTGAGAAATGTGGTAGTTTTCCTACCAAAGAGAGAGAAAATTCTGCTCCCTAACACTCTCACCTAATAAACTTGACTGCCAGTCCCAGGTCAGCTATACAGCACGTCCCATTCCGTTTCACCAGTATGTTCTTACTCTTCAGATCCCTGTGGGCAATGGCAGGTTTCCCTTGGGTGCCAAAGATCTCTGTGTGGAGATGACAGAGGCCTGACACAGAGGAGTAGGCGAGTCGCAGCATGGCTTTATTGTCTAGCGTGGTTGATTTGAGGTAGTCGTACAGAGAGCCGTTTTCATGGTAGTCTGTGATCAGGTAGAGCTGAGTCCAGGAGCCAGTTCCTTTAATATCAGCAGCTATAAAACCTGTGAGGGGATGGAGAATTGCACAGAGGTTAAAAAAAGTAATTTCAATTTATAAATCTCCTCAGACTTTGTCTAAAAATACATTTTTATTGCAGCTCCGGCTCTAAAATTGAAGGCAGACATTATAAAACATTATGTAGCCTCCACTGAGGGAGGATTATGCATCGCAGCATCTCATCTGTCTTCTAGTTTACTGGCAAGTGATCTTTTGCTCCTCTGCTTAATTACTATGCATCTTGTGCCGTTTAATTATGCGAGCATTAGTCTGCAGTCCGTCGTTGTCTACTTTATAATTGTGTGTGTTGGTGTTGGGTCTCCTGGCGATAATTGATCTGTTTTGGCACTTAATGCTGTGTGGTACAGCCTAGTTAAGGCCTGACAAGTTTAATTCCAACACTTTTATTGACAGTTTGTTTTTCTTTCACTTTTTGCAAGCTTTTGGCCTGCTAGTTCATCGATCATTTCATTAAACCACTGATTAATACACCATTTAAGCTGTCTGTTAGTCTGTCGATGGTCACTGCTGCTGTTTTAGAAGAAGTATTCACATACGCCCCTTCAAATCCCTGTTAAAGAGTTTTTAGATGATTATGAAACAGAGTGAAACTCAAAGACCTTTCTTTATTACCTAATAAAGCAAACAAGACCACCATGACAAGACTAATTATTTCTATAAACTTGTTTTAATATCTTAGGTGTCACAATAACTATTCAACATCATGCGACAGAATCAAACTTTGTTTACAGTGCAGGACTACTTCCCTCGTCCCAGTATATATGAAATAGGGCAATGGCTTCATCATTAGCGGCATGTTTGTCAACTCTATGTTAGGTGGAGATATACTGCCCTGCTGTGCTACATACACTCACTGACCACTTTATTAGGTACACCTGTTCAATTGCTACCTAACACAATGAGTCAGTCAGCCAATCATATGGCAGCAACTCAATGCTTTTGGCATATAGACATAGTCAAGAGGATTTCCTGAAGTTTAAACCGAGCATCAGAACGGGGAAGATTAAAGTGACTTTGAATGTGGCATGGTTGCTGGCGCCGGACGGGCTGGTCTGAGTATTTCCATGATGATCTACTGGGATTTTCATACACAGCCATCTCTAGGGTTTACAGAGAATAGCCAGAAAAAGGACAAATATCCAGTGAGCGGCAGTTGTCTCGACGAAAATGCCTTGTTGATGTCAGATGTCAGAGGAGAATAGGCAGACTGGTTAGAGATGATAGAAAGACAACAGTAACTGAAATAATGTTGTTACAACCAAGGTATGCAGAATAGAGTCTCTGAACACACAACACATTGAACCTTGAAACAGATGGGCTACAGCAGCAGAAGATCACACCAGGTGCCACCCCTGTCAGCTTAAAACAGAAAACTGAGGCTACAATTCACACGGGCTCACAAAGACTGAACAATAGAATAATGGCAAAACATTGCCTGGTCTGATGTATCTCAATATTAGCTGCAACATTCAGATGGTAGGGTCAGAATTTGGCTTAAACAACATGAAAGCATGGATCCATACTTTCTTGTATCAACTGTGGTCTCAGTGTAATGGTGTGGGGGATATTTTCTTGGCACACTTTGGGTCCCTTAGTACCAATTGAGCATTGTTCAAACGCCACAGCCTAAACTGAGTATTGTTGCTGACCATATCCATCCCTTTATGACCACAGTGTACCAATCTTCTGATAGCTACTTTCAGCAGGACTATGCGCCAAAGCTCAAATCATCTCAAACTGGAGTCTTGAACATGTCAGTTAGTTCACTGTATATCAATGGCATCCACAGTCACCAGATCTCAATCCAGTAGAGCACCTTTGGGATGTGACAGAACAGGAAATTTGCATCATGGATGTGCAGCTGACAAATCTGCAACAACTGCATGATGCTATCACATCAATATGGACCAACATCTCAGGAATGGTTCCAACACCTTGGTGAAACTATGCCATGTAGAATTAAGGCAGTGAGGCAAATGAGTTGAGGCCTCTATCTGTGGCACTTTGCATTGCAACAAATACACTCAAAAAATACTGAAATATCCCTTTAAGGCACTTTGATAAATGCTATAAAAGACAACTGACATTATTGTGAATATGTTTAAATGCACAGTATGGAAATTCTGCTGCCTTGGGGGCTCTCAATCAAAACAATAACAAAAGATGAACTCCTCACCCCCTATAAATGAACTCTCTTGGGAGCCTTGTCAAAGTGAATTGGTGGGGCGAGAATAGTCGACAACATACAGACAATGGCAGAGAAAAACATGCACAAAACATGAATGAGACACAGCAACAGTAACAGCAGCTTGAGCAGCAGTCTTTGAAGTCATGCTCTGTCATGGCCAACAAGAAAGATCCAGTCAAAACTTTAAAGATTTTGCTGCTTTGGTGTGAAAATTCTAAATACTGAGATGGGCAAAACGTTGACAGACGCTTTAAAAGGCAACGACTTCCACTGGGATTGGAAAAATGGTTAAAAATAAGTAAGACGAGTAGAGACAAGCAAAGACGGAGCTAATTCTTACCCAGTATGTTCTCATGTCTCATAAGGACCGTCTGGTAAATCTCCGTCTCTCTGAACCAGCTGGCCTCCTCAGTGGTGAAGAAAACTTTGACAGCCACTTTTTCTCCCCTCCATCTTCCCATCCAAACCTCGCCGTACCTCCCCTTGCCTATCTGCTTTACCATCTGGATCTGCTTGGCTATCGTTCTCTGCACCTGAGGGGGAAAAATAATAAAAAAGACATTTTCACACATGCACAAAACAAAGCTGAATGAATGAATGCTGAAACAGATCTTTTTTAGATTAAATCCTGGCTCTATGTGGAAATGTTGCTGCCAGCCCCCCTCACAAAAGAAGAAAATTCAGGAAATTTGCCCTGAGTGAATGAGTGCAAGTGATTACAATGATATTAAACTGCTGGGGCATGAGGTTAATGATTTCTATTTGTTCTAAAAAAAAAGACATGTTTATTTTATCCTTTATGCTGTTGATTTGAAGGATTTTTCTCTCTGACAAAACCAGTTTCAGCACTAGTTTTGTTTTTTAAAAATCATTCAAAATCATTCAAATTGTTTCTAATCAAAGATCAAACTGACAGTGCTGTGACCTGCTCTTTTCCCATGGGAACTCTCTCTCTCTCTCTCTCTCTCTCTCTCTCTCTCTCTCCTTCTTGCCCTCTGTCTTTTTAATAAACCAATGATAATCCATCTTTTCACACAAAAAAACATTTGATAAGTTGAAGAACAGTTCTCAGAGGATTGATTTAAGGGTCTTTAGCATAGCAGAAACTGAACAGAGTAATATTTTTGCACTGGGCAGTAATAACTGCATGATTCACTAGGGCCAATTAATAAATTAATATGACTCATAAGTTGCTCCGTAAACTAAAGATTGTCTCTATCATAGGCTGAATGTTTCAAACACCTCTAGCATCTTTCTCAGAAAGTATAGAACATATTTGTCAAAGTGTAGGGGAAACAGTTCAAACTTTTCATATTGAAAGGCTCTGCCAAATTTGCACAGGCCCATCCATCCATCACCGTACCTGTCCTCAGATAAGCAATTTGGAGTTTTATGTCTGTTCTGTACACATATAAACTTTCTTTGTTTTTATAGTTGTTTTATCACCTATATATCACCTCTGTGTTTGCAAATTGAATGAAGAGAAATTAAAATTTAGTTTCCATCAACACTCAAAGTGGTCTGGATTCAAACATCCTTAAAAACAAGCATTTCTTCCTTACACTTAGGTCAAATTATTCATAATTATTTCACAAATATAAAGCAAGTTAAAGAAAAAAACGTGTGTTAATTCACTGACGTATGATGCCATGCACCCTTCTCTGTCCTTCTTTAACTTAATGGTGTAATACAAGTATCTCACCAATAGAGGGAGCCCTGAGCCTGAGCCTGAGCTCTGTGACTGCTCTATCAGATCCTTCAGAGACTCTCCAGGGGGAATGTAGGTATCATCCTGCTCCAGACCGATGCTGTACCTGGGACGGGACTCTTGCCGCTTATACCTGCAGAGAAACAAAATTAGTGGGCTTATAAGAGAAGGCAAAAAGAGCTGAAGATAAAGTGATACAAAATCCAGAGGTACACTCCATCCAGGTGATGTCCGAGGGCTTTAAAATGAGGCTGTAAACTAAAGAAAAATGTGAACTTTATTACCTGAAGTAGCAGAAGACAATAATGATGGCCAGGATAATGCTGCACACAGTGACTGAGATCAGCAAGGCCATGTGGTGGATCTTTCCGTCTACGTAGACTGGAAAAGGGGGCAGAAACGAGGGATAAAAGGTAAAAAAAAGTAGGCAAGGAGTGGAGGAAAAATGTGATAAAGGCAAGAGGACACATGAAAATATGTCAGGAAAAGAATCCATTATATTTGCCTTTTTACTGTTACAAACATTGATCTTATTAAAGGACAATGACAACACATTTTAAGAGAAAATGCTGTTAATCATTATCTGCAAAATCTCTGATACCCCTCAAATAAAAAGGGACAGCTATAGAGAAAATTATACCCAGAAATCAGTCATCCTTACAAGTCATTTGAAAGAACTGGCGTACAGTAAATCAAATACAAATCATATTTCACTCATCAATTTTTCATTTTCTCCTGGCACACACTCCCGTCCCTCGGGGCCCCAGTCAACAGCGAGAGGAAGCCCTCAGTATAGTCGATGAATTCTCTCCCTGATCCTCTCTGATAGGGTTTCAGATTGATGACTGCGCCCCCGGTGTCTGCTGCGGCTTGTGATTTCCCTGGGAATCTAAGCTTACTGTCTCTCCAATACACAAAAGGACTCTCAGCCTCGCACATGGAGGGTAGTGTTTTACACAGCAGAGACCTCGCTATTCTCCCGACACCCGGCAGCTATGGCGAGCAGCAGGGCAGTTTGACAGTAACTCGCCACTTTAGGCGTCTTTGACTCTAACAATGTCATGATATCTCTATCTGTGAATCCTGTGTGCTAACACTGTCAGCCACAGTTCTGGACCCTGTCTGTATCACTGTCCCCCGTCACCTGCCAGCTGGAAAACAAAAGGGCCCTTCAAGATCTTTCTTCAGTTTCACAAGCAGAAAAAGATCTGTGGAAGGATGAGAGGAGAAAGATGAACTTACGGGGCGGTTTGAGGGGTGGCAGCGTGGGATGCAGGTTTTTATTACAGTAATCCTGGTCCGTGCAACACTCCAGAGATCTCCTTTGACGCGAATTCCCTGTGTCCTGGAGACAGAAAAGACAATAATTTACATCCATTTTTATCATTTTTACTCTTCTTTGTTCACTTGTTTTGTTTTAATTTTAAAGATAAAAGCTTAAAGCTCAAAAAATCCATAATCTCAGTGTTATGGAAAAGTCCAACTTGCAAAGGTTCCCTGAGTCTTCATTCTCTCACTCTGGTTCAGTACACACAAGCACAATCATGGGGAAGACTGATGACCTGACAACTGTCCATAAGACAATCATTGACACCCTTCACACGGAGGGCAAGCCACAGAAGGTCATTACTGAAGAGTCAACGCTGTCAGCCATCTACCAGGAGACTTTAGAGCACTTCATGCTTCCATTTGCTGAGAAGCTTTATGGAGATACTGATTTCCTTTTCAACGTGCCACATACGATGTCCTGCCTTCCCCCTCTAACCTCAACCAATGGTACGGAGAAGACCCCACGTGCCCCCTCTGTCTATCCACTGTAAACCTCACGCATATTCTGGTTGGCTTCCCACCCGAGATCGCCACAACACGTCTCAGACCAGACCTCGTGCTCTGGTCCTCTTCACTCCACACTGCCTACATCACAGAGCTCCCTGTTCCCTGGTAGGACGCTGTGGAGGAAGCTTTCAAACGCAAGAGCTTTAAGTACGCTGACCTAGCAGCGGACGCTGAGCAACAAGGATGGAAAGCCAAGGTTTGCCCAGTGGAAGTCGGCTGCAGAGGCTTTGTGGGCAAATCAACCATCAGGCTGCTTAAGGATGTGGGAATTCAAGGTCAAACCCAACGTCAAACCATCAAAGCTCTCTCAGGGGCAGCAGAAGAAGCGAGCAGGTGGCTATGGATGAAGAGGCGAGACTCGAAATAATACCAGTGGCACATAAGGGTTGAAAGCAGAGGGGGGCACACCTGGGATGCCAGGTGTTGCCGATGAGCTCTCTGGAGGTGTCGTGGGCCTATCATCAAAACACCAGTGAAGGAGGGTGCCCACCACCACCATCACCATCACCACCCAACCAGCCGTCGCCGCCAAAGCCTCGAAACTGCCCTGATGGATGTTCCATCACTGCCCACTCTACAGGGATCAAGATCAATCAAGGGATTGTTCCACCTAGTCCTAAAACAGAATTAAATCAAGCAGGAATTAAACTGCCCACAGTGAAGCCCAAACTACCATAAACTGGTATTCTGACCATGGTACTACTGTGTTTGATTAGCCACCCAACTGGTCTGACCTGAACCACGTAGAGAATCTCTGGGGAAATGTGAAGAGGAAGATGAGAGACACGAGACTCAACAATCCAGCCGAGCTGAAGGCTGCTAACAGAGCAACCTGGGCTGCATAACACTCCAGGTGTGCCACAGACTGATTGGCTCATAGATGCAGTAATTTGTGAGGAAGGCGCACCAAACAATTACCAAGTGCATAAACAAGCAGAATTTTCCAGAGGGTGAACATTTCTGTATTATAAATTTTGGTGGACAGGTTTGTTTTTTTGGGATGGTTTGTGATATTCTAATATTCTGAAATAATATTTTTTTGTGAGCTTTAAGCTGTAATCATCAACATTTAAAGAAAAAGTCTTGAAATATTTCCTTTTGTATGAGATTAATCCAGAATACATATGAAAGTTTCACCTTCTTGAATTAAATCACAATGCAGAAATTGTTCCAGTTTCAGTGTTTTGTTTAAACTGCTGGTATCAAATAGTGGGGAAAATTTGGACCACTCTAATTGTGTGTTTTAGAATTTAAGGCTGGTTAAAGAATGTATATCTTATCTCATCTGTTAAACATCTAATCAATTTAAAAAATCCACCATGACATCAGTCAAATATGTGGAAGCTCTTTCTTCAATACTGTCTAAAGATAAACATAAAGAGGGACTAAAAATAAAAGTATGCTCACTGTCATCAAGTTAAGTTAAAATAATCGCATTTCATTCACTCTCTTATGATTATTGCCATCCAAATGAAATTACTGAATCAAATTTTGTTAAGATCTGTGATAAAAGCTGCAGAAGTAGAAGAGCTATGTAGGTTATATTATGACAGTATCCACTTACCCTGCACTGAAATTCAGATCCGACCAGCCCAAGGCAGCCTGCAGTCAGCACCGGGACACCCCCCTCCTCCTCCACCATTGTGAAACAATAACCATCCGTCCTGGGAGACAAGGGCCAGCTACAGTTAGCAAATTAAACACTAAAACAAATTCATTTTAAAAAGCAGCTTTACTTTTTAAGCACCAAACTGAGGTTATCTTCATATACAATGGTGTCACCACTATTTTCTTATTTTATGTGAGGTATGCATATACAATTTTCCAGCAGTACCTGCATGTATTATTTGTTGAATCATCAGGACAGTGGTGATAACAGTGACACCACAGCAGTCTCTGTGAGGATGAAGCAGGAGCCGTGCTGCCACTTGCCTCCTTCCCGCTCTCCACTGCCTCCTTACTGGACGCTCTCAGCAGCATACCGTCCAATATGTTCCCTATAAAAACAGGCACAACAAGACAGAAGGGGGCATTTAGCTGGGAAAGAAACAGAAGTTTAAATCAGATTCATGAATCAGAGGGTTCATTTTACAGAGGAAGGAGCAGCAGCGCTGTTAGGGTCGGGCTTTTCTATTATTAATGCCATCATATGTACGGGCTCATGCTGCTGGAGGCTGTTTGGAGAAGATCAGCAAAATAAAAAATAGTTGCAGAAAAACAAACTTTGTAAATTCATGCATAATGCAAACCAAAAGAAGAATAAAAGGTCTATTAAGTGTAGGAGAAAATTGTCTTACAAGTGTTAGAGAGCAAAGAGGCATGTCATGTTTTAATATTCAGTGAAAATACACACAAAAAAGAAATGTGTGAATTTATGTACTCAGTCTGTGAAATGATCATGTTTTTATCTGGGTTTCGATTGTTTTCAAAATACTCTCACAGTGAAGATGGTAGAGCCTGCAATTTAAAAAAAATGTAGCAGAAGGAATATTTAACTGAATTCCAAATAACTTATTTGTAGGGAGTGACATTGTGTGATTTAGCCGAGCCCACAAACAGAATTCCCATCATAGTTTCTCATATGTCTTACAGGAATGTTAAGCTTATGAAAAAAAGTCTTCCTGTTTCATGGCGAACTGTTGGACATAGACAAGCTAGGTACACCTCTTGGGGTGTGCCTGTGTAAATTCAGAACTGATCAACCAGAGTGGACCAGGCAACTTTCTCTTATCACAAGTTGGCGCTGTGTATATTTTGAAAACATACAATTACCAGTGTATTTGGGTCATCTAGTAAATCGTGTTTAAATATGATAAAATTCAGCTGAGTTACTGTTCAAATATTATGGTGAGAGAAAATAATGACTCAGTTACCTTCCTGAATCATACTGCAAGCTATTTGCAAAGCATTCTGGGACTGCTTGCATTGTGAACCTTTCGTTTTGTTACATCAACATTATTTGTGTTCTTTTGCACAACCATCATGATGTTTTGGTGAATTTAGTTTCAATCCTCCAATTCTGTGGCTGCTTCCTCTGCTTCACCTCAGCATCCGCCTGCGGGATTTTTAAGTTCCCCCTGGGGTGCAGGTTTGATATCTTCACTTTCCAGTTCCACTGCTGTGCTGATGCACGGAGTGTCAAGGCCAAGACGGCAAAAATCAACTCTATATATTCTATTTATTTCCATGATAAATCTATTCCACATGAGCTGGTAGGCTGAGCCCATGATGCATAAAGCAACTTACTTTAACTGAATCCACCACAAACAACAATGAATGTTTTTTAAAAAGTAAAAAGCACACAAAATCCTCGGCCTGAACACCTGATTCTGGACAATGTGTTCACTCATAGCAAATGTTTTCTTTAATACTCTTACAGCTGATACCGCTTCTTAGAACTAGAGCTGGGCCTTTGTATTCCCACTTATCGGATTTCAAAAGAGCACCTGTTTGTCACTTGAGGGGAAAAAAAAGGATCACGGAAGTGTCTTTCCTTCATGGCTTTTAAGATTTTCATTCATTCCAGCGTGATCATTGGGACCAGATGCTGAACAGCTGCAAGCACAGAGTCCTTCCTCTGTGAAATAAACTACGAGCAGATCTTAGCTGACTTCTCTTAACCTCCTCTTCCTCCCAATTTATGAGAAAATGATTTATACAAAGAGTCTGAATCTACAAACAGGACAGCATGTGACAAGGAGAGAATGCATCTTCTCTACAAATGTTATCAGTCCTCAGTGAAATAGCGACATACAGTATAGTAAAGCAGAACAGACTGAGATAACCTTCAAAGACATTTAAAGCATAGAAACTGCTTTGAGTTTCCTATCGGTCAAACCGCAGTTCATGTTTACTGCTGAGAAAAGAGACGGTTGTGTGCAGAAATTCATGTGTGTGGTGACTACAACATAAAAACAGCATTTGTTGTACACTTGGAGACCCTTGCAACTTTGCAGGTTGGAGTTCTCTTTTGGAGGAGACATAAAAAAAGTTAATATCAAGAGCAACATGGGGGATTTGTGTTTTTAGGATACAGCCACGGTGATAAACATACTAAGAATTACAAAAAAGTCATCAGTTTAGTGGACCAACAACAAGAGGGCCAATGTTGGCTCTACAATCTAATGCTACTTAGCATTAGCATGACAGCACTGCCACTTCAAATGACTAAAACTCTGTAATCATCTGGTCAGGTTTGGGATGTTTTGTTCATACCCTATCCTCAATTCTTGGTATATGTGGACAATCCATTGCAACAGATGTCTTCTGTTTCTAACACATGCTCTAGTATTTATTTTTAATGGAAGTACAAGGATGGGGCGAAATGTCTTCAGTGCAATATATTTCGATACAATTATCAAATCATGGGTGTCAATAATCATATTAGACTTAAAGAATTAAAATTCATCTTCTCTTAAAGGTTTCCCTACTAATATGAAACACTGTGCCACCAATTTATGACTTTGCATGTTGGCAGTTATAACATGAATGAGAGTAATATGAACAGAAATTAACTGCAGAATAAGTACTCACACTCGACCATCTGTACCGTGCCTGGGCCCGTTTCAGCCTAAAGTCTGGTATGTTTGGCCAGTGTGAGTGCAATCATTCATTGCTTTGGCGCGGCACGCTTCACGGCCTCGGCACGCTAACTGCTTTTTCTCTCTCTCTCCTCACTTGGCTCTGTAGTTAATGTAGCTGATTCCAGGTCAGGGGAAATAATTCTGGTGTCCGAACACATATCATATAAATCTGCAACTATTTTACAGCCTAAAAAACAACACTTATGCATACTGAGTCATCAATGGTAGATGCTTCGTGTAATGACGTCAACGCGTGACGTATTCGTGCCCAGGCCTGGATGCGCTGAGTAGTGTGAGTGCTGGCCAAAGGGGGGGCAGGGGAGGGGGTCAAATGGGCTTCAGCACGGTTAGAATATGGCACGGTACGGATGGCCTAGTGTGAGTACACCCTAAAAGAAAGAAAAAAAATACAGCAGGATGAAGTTGGACAGCAGTGAAAAGAAGTGAAGGAAGACATACAATCCACTTCTTAACAAGGTGCCCTGTGGTCTAGTTGAATTTTCATATGACTCCTTTAAAGGATGAAGCATAACAAGAAGCTAAACAGACACCAAATGATATAAACACATAAACCCAGCATGCTGGGGTATGTAATGTTCTTCACTCAATCAGATATCTTAGCTCTTAGGGGTCAACGATCACACCGGCATGATTTCATCATGTGATACTTTTGTCACATGACAGCATGAAAACAGAGCCACATTTTGCATTGCAATCACTTTGTGTATAAAGCATGATCTTTAAGCTTTCTTTCAGTTTTTGTTTGTTGTCAATTGGCCAAGTAAACAGGAAATATGATCATTTTAACTTGACAGAAAAATTAATGTTACATATAGGGGACATATTGTAATTTATTTTAAAAAATGAATTTAAATAATAATTTTTAAAAATCAGTTTTTGTGAGATGTTGTGTTTTATGGAGGCCATATATCTAATACAGTAAATTAAACTAAAAAATACAAATTCTTTTCATTTTATAAAGTTGAGATAGTGCCGAAAAAGTTTACACCAAACTCAAAAGTAAATTAACAAAATGGCAAAATAGCCAGTGGACCTCTAAAGTTTAATATCTAATGATCATTTTGAAAAATATCACTTATTGCAGAATCACTTTATTTTGATATTACCATGGGCTATAAATAAAGTATTTTATTGTACCCAGAGGTAGCCTCTGATTCCCACCCCTCATACTACTACTAGGCAGCTACATATCAAGGCCTTCCCCTCACTAGTCAAATACGAAACCCAGTTTGGCAAAATAACCACAGAGAAAATTCACACCAAAGAAGTTTTTCAACATACTCCTTTGATACTGAGAGATAGTTTTGTCAGTTTAATTATATTTGTGGCTTAGGAGGAGGATTAAAAAAAAAAAAAACACAAGTTTTTCTTGATCTCCATTAAATACCCCATTTTGGTCCCCTTTACTTGGAAGCCTCCTTCCTTGTTTACCTTCAACAGACACAAGAACAGCATCATGGCTGCCAGTGATAATGAAGAGTTTGTTTCCCAAAAAGGCAGTCTTCTGTGTTGATTCAAAAAACTCATCACATCATAGTCCACTTTTACAGACAAATTTACTGCTATATATGTATAGTACACTGAAAAAAGTATTCACACCTGTCAATTGTTGAATTCAGGCATGTCAATCCGACCCACTACCACAGGTATATAAGATCAAGCACCTAGCCATGAAGTCTCCATTTGTAAACACTTGTGATACTAAACGGGTCATTCTGATAAGTTCAGTGACTTTAAGCGTGGTACTGTGATGGTTGCCTTCTTTGCATTGAGACCGTTTGTTAAGTTTCATCCCTGCTGAATATTCCACTGATGTCTATAACTGATATTATCAAAAAATGGAAGCGTTTAGGAACAACAGCAATTTAATCATGAAAGTGGAGATCACATAAATCACAGCAGGACCAATGACTGCTAAGGCGCATGGTGCAAAAAAGTTGCCAATGCTCTACTGAGCCAATAGCTGAAGATTTCTGAACTTCCACTGGCAGTTCAGTTACTCCTACCTTCATTTCTGATCTATCATTTTATTGAAATATTACTGTACATTCAGACAAAGGTCCATTTAAAACAGTATAAATTAAAAATTAGATGTAATATTTAATTAACTAGGTCGCCTTAGCCTTGTTTTGTTGACATCTCTATCCTGGAGGGGCTGATGACAGTCAAGGTGCTGTTCACAGTTCAATGGCAAACAAAGTGTAACCATAAAGAGCCTCACTTGTGAAAAACAAATTGGATGAGATGGAAACTTAAAAAGGTGGCATGTATTTTCATGGTGGTTACAGGCTGTCAGTCAAACGTCAGATAATGGGAGGTATCTCCTCTTTCATCTGAGCTCAGCTGTCGTTCACAAAACATCAAAGAATTCCCTGCAGGGACAAACACTTAGAGCTCCTGATGGACTCAAACATGCACACAAGCATTACCTCACACACAAGATGAAGAATGTTTGCACATGTTCCCATGTGTTTTCAATCTGGCTCAATATTCCTCTGCATTAATCTTGCAGTTTAATGGTTTAAAGTTCCCAACTGATCTAATTCTTTGATTTTTCTCCTTTGTATTACAAGTAAGGGACACTGCTCATACATGAGTAGAGTCTCCAATATTTTCATTGTTTGGAAAAAACTTTCCAAAAATCTGCCATATGTTTCATATTTTTCAGGACCTAAACATGCTTAGAAGTTTTAGTAGCATGTTTGACTTGTACAAAACTTAGTAGGTGTATGTTTGATGTCCACAGCTACTATAAAGTCCCAACCATCCATAATCTAAACTTAACAGGAAGTCCAGTATTTCTGTTTAACAATATCAATTTAGGTGTATTCACATTTCCAGAGCTCATCCTTGGATAAACTTTTACAAAGGGATAAATCTGATCAAGCCAAACGATGTATATCACTAGAGGAGACTATAATGTGCAAAAAATATCAAATTTGCGTATGAAACTTGAAGTGCATGGCAACTTGCCAAATCCTATTCCCATCATGAAGCATGACGTAGCTGTCACCTAAAATTACTGGGTCGAAAGGAGGGTAAACTTCACGTTTTTTAATAAACATACCTTTCACATTTACCTGCAGGGCAAAACGGTGATTTTGACACCTGCTGCATCACCTGCTGGTAAGGTGAAGAACGTTTATGCAGAAAGACACCATTCAAAGACAAGGCAATTCAAGGTGCTACACAGAGCTAAACATCTTTACATCATTTAGAGCAAACAAATGAAAAAGAGTAAATAAAGACGGAAAAATATTAAGTCGTAGGATTAAAAATACACAGGGATAAGCTATTGGCACAATGGCTGAGATCAGTGAAGCCCAGCGTTAGTTCATGCAGGACATGGTAGTCATACACCCGGCCATGATCAGCTAATGGCCAGCTGATCCCAATTATCCCCTCCCAGCTCCCACAGCCAATCACAGCTCTGACTCTCAACACAGCGGTGTATTTCAACTTGACATACTTCTCACTAATCCCTGCTTGCATTAATGCTGATGCACCACGCCGCTGCTACTGGCAAACCTTAAGCTCCTCCACCCCAGCCTCCTCCTTTATAGCGTCGAGCTTGTTGCACCCTCATATTCAGATTCATGCTACTATGGATTAATCAATTTGAACTAATTTAATTGTATTTAATACACATTGTAATTAATGTATCCATCTATATTGTTTTTATTTTGAATGATTTAGGTTTAGGTGGTATTTTTTTCTTTTTATATAGAGCCAGGTAGGTTTTGATGGTTTTTTTCACTTAATAAATAAAACCACAATTCAAAACTACATTTTGTGTTACCCAGGTTATCCTTGTCTTATAGTAAAATTTCTTTGATGTTCTGAAACATTAAAAGTGAAAAAGTATGTAAAAAATTAAAAAGAAATCAGGAAGATAGCAAACACTATTTAACACCACTGTATCTGATTTATATACCATATGTAAACTTTCATTTTTCAAATTTTTAGCATTTGACTTCATATGTGTTAGTGAGATTTTTTTGTGTGTTAAGTTTTTCTTGTAAGTAATGACACAGTAAGCGGTGTAAGACACGGCTAAGTTGTTTCTTTTGTTTCAATTCGCCTCCTTTTTGGTGTCCTATAAAGCCACTATGACTGCAGCAGACTGTGTTGCATCCTGTCATGCACCACGTCCCAATGTGGGCAGAGGTGTGAGGGCCCGTTCAGAGCTGTTATAGCCCTCATGCTAAAGCAGGTAAATGTGAGTGTGCAACAATAAAGAAGAATCCCTCTGATGTGATTTGACGTTGTCTTTATAACCCCAAGCTGTCTAAAACTGTCCACTTTTGTTTCATCAGTGAAGGAGGAAAGGATAAAGGATAAAATATGCTTCAAGTAAAATACTCCTTCTGAATCTTAACAGAAAAATATAAAGTTAATAGATTATTTTGAATCTGCCGTTTCTAGAACTTTATAGGGGAGGTTATCAACAGTAAAACAATTTTGGCAAATTCTTTGAACCAAGCATCGTCATTTGTAATCAAGCACTTCCCTTGGTAAATGTCGCTCTTGTACACGCTGATAATGTGTTGACAATGCTGCGAGAGAGGGGCGGTGGGGTTTAAAGGGGTCACATTAACAATTGACCGATTTGAGAGAAAGGGAGCGAGGAAGAGTAGGAGGGGGAGAAGAAAGGGGGATTAACAAACGAGAAGTGACAGAGCTGCGGGGAACTGGTGGGCAGTTTAGCAGCACACAGAGGGGACAGAGCAGAGGCCACTGGCCTTTTCCACCCTTTCTCTCACTCCGTCTCCCCCTCCCTCCATCACCTCCTTCATCCTGCTGCCTAATGCTCACTCACTCTGTGTCACACTCAGTGCCAACCTCTCTCTCCCTTTTTCTTTGTCCTAATTCTCTTACTTTAGCTTCTTTTCTTTTTTACTTTAACAATCATGTTGTTTCCCTTCTGCTTTGTTTTTTCACCAATTTATTCCCCGATCTCTCACAAAGCTTCTCCTCATCTTCTACTTTCTTTGCCCTGTCCTCCCAGCGTGAGTCCTCTGGATAGTCATGTGAGGTGCTGCTGTGCTGTTGACAAAACACAAAGCCTTTCACATCCATCCTGCACCTGGGATCCCTGGCTACTGCTCTGCATGTGTGTCTAAGTGTGTGTGCTAAAGGGAAAGACGGTAGGAGAGAGATAACGAGGAAGGAGGAAAAAGAAAAGGTACAGGACAGCAGCAACATACAGTTTAAGTCATAAATGCTTCTATAATGAAACTTAGTATTTTCCAAACTCATAATTAATAATTGTATTGTTTCTGGTGGTGTAATGCAGTCCCAAGACACCTGTGTCTAGAGGGTCCAGTCACTGCTTAATCAACATTCCTGGCTACCATTACACCATTAAAACAAAAGGACACTCAAAACAATTCAGGGGAAAAGTTATAGAAAAGTTTAAGTCAGGGGATGAATACCAAAAAAAATCAAAGGCACGAAACATCCTTTGGAGTTCAGTTTGATTCGTCATCAGGAAATAGAAGGAATATGGCACGTGTGTAAATCTGCCTGGATCAGGCAACTAACTGAGTGATTGTGCAAGAAGGAGACTAGTGAGAGAGGCCACCGAGACTCCTATGACTACTCTGAAGGAGTTACAAGGTTCAGCAGGTGAGATGGGAGAGACGCTGCATACAAAAGTCAAAGCTTCATAGGAAAAAGAAAGCCACTGCTGAAGAAAACTCAACTTAAATCTCAACTAGAGTTTGACAAAAGGCATGTGGGAGACTCCACGGACAAGTGGAAGAAAGTTCTTTGGTCTGATGAGAGCAAAATGGTTCTTTTTGGTCATCAGAGAAGAAGCTATGTTTGGCCCGACACCCAACACTGCACATCACCACACAAACACACCATCCCCACTGTGAAGTATGGTGGCGGCAGCATCATGCTGTGGGGATGCATCTCAGCAGCAGGCCCTGGAAGGCTTGTAAAGGTAGGGAGTAAAATGAACGTTGCAAAATATGGGAAAACCCTAGAGGACAAAAATTCAATCTGCAAGAGAAACTACGGCTTGGGAGATTTATTTTTGAGCAAGAAAGACCTAAAGCATACAGCCAAAAAAGCCAAATGATACTGACCGTGAATGACTTATAAAAATCAATAAAAAAGGTAAAACATCCAAGGGGATAAAAATTTTTTTACAGGCACTGTAGATCCTTTTACTGGTATTAAATGCAATCATTCTATTTAAATTTGTGAAGCGCTTTCATTCCATCTGTCAACCACAAAGAGTCACCTTTAATTGCATCTTTACAGCTGGTTTAAACACATAAGCACTCATCTCTGACTTGCGAGTAAAGTCTTTATTGTTGAGATTTTCTAATATTCATGTGTCATTAATGCATCATTTGAAGTCATGATAGCATCTCAACACCCCATCTTACCTCTCAAAGCAATTTTTCTTGATTCTTGTACACTTTTTGTATCTAATATAGCATCCTTGACCGCTGACTACCAAAGTTTTTAGATCCTGTTGAATGTTTCATTCATCCCGAGGTTAAGTGCATGTTTTCTTTGAGCCTGTCCCACCTGCCTGGGGAGAGAGCGTGACTGGGGTCAAATATTTCGCTGTTTGAGAAAGCAAGAAAGCTCTGACCCTGGATGTTCCTCAACTCTTATCTTGGAGAGGAAAATTTTGCCTCTGTGAAGATGAAAATGTACACTTTGATAGCTGCAGTGTGAAAATGCACCGTCATAAGCTCACATAAAGCAGATTCATTCTCACTTGAAATAAACCTACATATGTATAAACACACAAGTGAGAGAATATGAAAGGAAAGCCTAGGTAAGAACATGCACTGACCAATGCAGCTCCGGCTAAAACCCCAAAATGTCAAAACATGCTAAAAGTCAAACGCTTTGAGCTCTAAAACCGCCCTATTTCCATTCCTTTCTCTGACATCATAATTGTTTCAAGCCCTTTTCACTGAAATTGCCTTTCAGATACCACTACGAGCTCTCAGGTCTCCCCTATAGGCTGTTTTTGGGGCTCCATGGCAGGATATAGAGGCCACTGTAAACACACAATTAACAACTGTGGCCCCACAATCCCCCCGAAAGCTCAAAGGCCTCTTTTGAACAGACGCCGCTTTGTAGAAACTGAGACATAAAAAGAACGAAGAGGACGGATGAGAGAGTCAGAGGGCATAAAGTGAGGTGGAGGTATATTGTGCATGAGATAGAAAGATGAAGATTTGGAGGAAGATAGACAAAAAGACTGAAAAGAGAAAGAAAAACATTCATTAGTTATCCCAGCCATGTCAAACAAGGCCTACCAGAAAAACCCTTTCAGTGAGCCCGTGTAAACATCACCCACCTCCCCCTTCCACTTAAGACACACTCATTTGACAACACAGCTCCCTTCCTGCCCCCTTCTTCCCTCTAAGTAGTAGTTCATCTTCTCCTGTTTGACAGAGCCGTCGGAGCGCCGAAGACACATGGAGGGTGTTTTATTTTTTTCTCTCTCACTCACTCAAGTTTCTGCCTCCGTCTCTCCTTCCACATGCTTTCAGTGCCGGCTCTTATCTCCACGTTCTTCTTCCTGTCAATGTCAGGGCGAGCTGAGCCATCCCACATGTGCAGGAATGTGTTAATGAACGCCACTTTGTGATGTGGAGGATGGGGAGATGACATTCTCATGATGTTCTGGCTAAAATGACCATGAATTTCACTTGAACATTTATGGCAAAGCTTTTTTGCTCACATACTTTTCTTTCAGGGTTTTCATGATACCAGTATTTTAAACTTTGAGACAATTGTGCAAAATTGAAATCCTAGGCACGAAACAGAAAAGCAAGTAAACTTCAGCTAACCTTATTTAAGCAGGAGAATTCCCATCACAGAATCTCTTTGCAAGGAAATCCTTGCTAAGACAGCGGCACAAGACGATCCCCACATGACAAAGCAGTAAAATGTGCATACATTGGTCAAATGATCCTTAATTCTGGTTTTAAATTGTCCTGCTCAAGGCTAAAGTGACCCTGTAGCTCAGACCAAGATGAGTGAGCAAAAACATTCAAAGCTCTATTACCAAAGGCAGCAAGTTTGAACAATGTCATACATTTAATTTTACTCTAATAACATTTTTGGAATCGGCAGAGAGCGTTAATAAGTAAACCTGCACTGATGGACCAGCCTAGGAGTGATTTTGGGCCTGCTTTTCCATGGATAGTGCTAGGCAAGTCCTCTCCAATGTCACTGATTTATTTGCCGATCCCAAACTCACACATGCAAAGTGTTTCATGCCATGATTAAAACGGCTTATGTTTGGCACAGTGGAAAAACTGCTGTAGAGCGTGCAGCATGGATGGAGCAGCACAGACAGACCCCATACTGCAGCTACGCACACAAGCTAGGACAGAGGAGGTTTGAAATATTTCAAAACACAACAGAGGTTTTCCTCTTCCCTTAAAGCATCTGCTCTGTGAATGCACATGCTCCCACAGCGTCTCCTCCTCTGCTTTAGATTTAATGTATAACAGACATTCAGGTGGCGTTTGCATCACTGTGATGGAAAAAAGACTTTAAAGCATTCCCTCACTTTCTACTGCTGATATCTCTCATTACTAAATTCTAAATCTTTCTGAAAATTGGTATTTTTCTATTGATAATCAAAATAAAGGCTGAGTGAATACACCTGGTGGCTGGCAATATTTTGAAAACCTCCATTATTATTTCAGTTGCTTTCTTTATTGTTAGAAAATGTCATTTTGAGGCACCAGGGAATCTGTAAATACCATTGCCACTGTGCCCATGTTTCAAAATGAAAAAATATACCTTTAGTTTGCACTTTGATGCCTCTATAGGTCCACAGTCTTAAAATTTCTGTTGAATATATTTTGGTCTCTTTAAGGCAGGAAGAAGTTATGCATCATTACCTCTTCATCCTGTTTCCTTGTAAACTTTCAAACGAAACCCACTCTGCTGTCACCCCCTTTCTTTGCCTTTCTATCCCCTGTCCCTCCTGCATCTTTCTAACTTTTCTTCTATATTATCCCAACACTTCTAAACACACTCTTCAAAAACAAAAACAAAAACAAAAACAAAAAAAAAACAGAAGAACACCCTCATGACATATTTAACCATTTTACTGTAAAATGGATGTACAGTTTTACTTAGCAGAGAAGGCTCTGCTCAAAAGATTCTCCCTGGGTTAGTCAAGCAGCATGCTTTGACCCTGCAGGGAGCACATGGCTGGAAACCTCTATATGGGTAGTTGCATTTATGATAATTTGAATTAAATATAGTTAAATTAGTTTAAAAGTAATTAATCCATAGTAGCATGAATCTATGAGGGTGCAACAAGCTTTGCCAGCAGCAGCAGCATTAATGCAAGCAGAGATTAGAGAGAAGTATGTCATACTTAAATACACCACTGTGTTGAAAAAAAAAATTGTGATTGGCTGTGGGAGCTGGGAGACGATAATTGGGATTAGCTGATCACGGCTGGGCGTGTGACTCCTGTGTCCTGCATGAACTAAAGCTGAGCTTCATTTGCGTTAAAATTTATAGAACTCGAAATCAGGTGCAAAGCTCAGGCAATAAAGTGAAAGAACATACAGAGCAACCAGGGGAAATCAAGATATCAACACAACTACATATCTTTGTCCTGGCTTAAATGATATATTCTTGATAATATAGGCAGCAAATGTCAAGAAATGGATTTAAAAATGCAGCACTCTCAACATGTTTTCTGGGCAATTTGACTCACCAGATTGCTATTTAAACTCTCCTCACATTGAGGCTTTTGACATGAGTTTAGAGTGGACAATATCGCATTGTATCATAATTTATCTTATTATATGTTACTGTACCATATAAATTTTATAATGTGGCATCTTATGGTATCAACATGTAGCATTTTGTATAATGTACTGTAATGTTTATACTGTACTACATCATGTCACGTTGTGTCATTGTTTAATGTTGTTTACCCTGTGATTCACTCTCTTAGCAGCAACGGCCATTTTTCAAAGCATTATACTGTATAAATCATTCAGTCCTTGGAAAAATACAAATTGGACATTTACTGGCTGAGAAAATCCTTGTACTCATCCAACAAACAGAATTAAGATGGACCACCATGTAGCAAACCACAAAAGACAAAACTGTCAAATAGTTCAGACAGAAAAACAGCTTTAAAGACTTTCTCTTTGGCACAAAGAGCATAATAAGAGCAGTGAGAGGGAATATGTCGAAGCCGTTTGAGCTGCATTCATCCCTTCTGTCCTCCATCACAACAACATCATCAACAGCCCTTCAGACGTTCCTTCATTATGTCACTCTGATGAATGATGCAGTAATGAGCCTCTGCCAGTCTCTGCTTATACAGCTGTCATCTGCCAGCTTTATGCTGTGACCAGTGGGGGGCTGTGCCCCTTTTCATGAAGATGACTGACAGGTACACAAGGATTGCAGAACTGTGAGACCAGTCCAGAAGGCCCTCATCGTCCCTCTGGAGTACAAGGAAATGATGAGACGGTCCTTGAAGGAGGTGTGAGAGAGCAGAGCAAAGAAAAGGGGGAGAAAGGATACCAGCTGGCCTCTTCATCAAAAGCTCCTTTACTCCTTCCCATGGCCATCTGTGGCTCCTACTCATAACAAAACAGCTCACATCAATTCACAGGCAGTGGGCATCTGGCTGGATCAGTGGGCTGTGAGCGTGATGCCACTGGTGCAGATCTGGTTCATAAAGTTTGCACTGGTAAAACTTTAGGAGAGCAGATTTGTCATTCATACACTCATGCAGTGCTTTCACAGATGCAAAAAATCTCATGAAGATATTTAGAAATGTTCAGTTCATGCTTAATGTGTGGACGCATCCAGACAAATGTTTTACCCTGACACTACCTGGAATTATTGCTGCCAGCCTCCTGGTGAAGTCAAGATGAGGTGGTGTTTATTTCCAAGTACAGGTGCATTCTTTTCTGTTCACCACCTCTGATATTCCCTTCTCCTCTGTGTCACAAATGCTGCATTGAATATGCAAAACTACACATTGTTATAGATGCACTCTGTCTGTTGCTTTGTCCATTTCCATCCAACAGTCTCCCATTAAGAGGAGCATGTGTGAACAACTAACTCAGAAAGTTTTCTGGGGAATATGTGTAAAAACTAGGGCTGTCAAAGTTAATGCGTTAATAACGTGTCAACTCAAATTTATTTTAACGCCACAATTTTTTTTTGTTGCATGACTAACACATGCATGTTCTGCGACCCTCGACCCATTCCCATAATTTGGGAGATGAGGAAGTGGTGCTGTCATGATGCACTGGAAGCGAGCAGATATGCATACAGGACAGAGACTTTTGATTGGCAGGTTCAGCTTTCAGATCATGCCAGATAAGACTGAAGTTATTTGCTCTTACTGTTGACATAAACTGAGTCACCTGGAGCTCTTAGAGTCTTAATTAGCCCATACCACTCGCTGGCCAAGTACACTGCCAATGCAGAGAGCCACCCCCTGAGCCATGCTGGATTGTTTGCAAAAGAGACGCTCCTGGTGGGCCGATGCACTTCGGGGCCGGTATGATTTATTTATTTATCTCCTCTATGCACTGGCTCCATAACGGCCCTGCCCCTTTATACTGACAGGTGACTGGTCCGATCACGTCTCCTGAAGGTCTGTTTACCCCTCTCCCATCCCCACTCTACTCCAGCTTGAAACTGAAATGATACAACAACGATACAATAAGACGTGATACGATGTGAATTGAAAGAAGCTGACAAGATGAGACATTGCAATGCACAGCATTACATTGCAAGTTAACACATTGCAATGTATGGTGATGTGATGCAAGACAATGCAAGGTGATGTGAGGCAATGCAATACTCTTTATTGTCCCCGAGGTGAAACTTGTCTTGGAACCCAAGTGTTACACACTGTTAGCTGCCTCTACAGTTTAATAATTAATAAATCTACACAGAAACAAAGACGATTAACTTGTAAACAGAAAAGTCCATGGGGAATTGTTTAAAATTGTTTCAGTTTGCACTGGGGGATTCTGTACTGTCTGCCTCATTATACTTAATGAAGGATGTGCCAGACAATACTACCTGTCCATACCTGACGACAAACTGCTCAAGTCCAGTCTAGTACAACATATGAAGGATGAGGGGTTTCCATGAAGACCACTTACCCTTTCCAACATGCCACCTTATAAATAACTTATTTGTGTTTGTTTAACTACTCATACATTAGAGTTTAGTGTTTAGGTGTATGTATCAACTTTGTTAAACTTCACTTGGTAAAATTATTTTCCCTGTTTTTAAGTGTGTTTCCACTGTGTCTACATTTCAGGTGTATTTATATTGGAGTGCATGGTACGGTTAAGACATTTTGTCTAACTGGGACCATGAACATACAGTAAGTGACCAATATCATGTAGATACATTTACTTCAGGTATAAAATATTAAAGTAAAAGTTTTTATGAGAAGATGGAAAATGTCCTCCTATGTCTCTTTTAAATAATTTCAGTGGAAGACAAATGGAGCTTAAAGAAGCAACAGTGATCTCTTATCCTTTAAGCAGCGGCTTTTTCTACCCTGAAACAGATGTGTATGTCACAGAGGAATGTTTTAACCATATGCAGAAGCATACTGTATACAGTGCCTGACACCTTTGACACAGGTGAAATATAATCTAAAATAAACATTTATGGAAGTATAAACAGTCTGAGAAATGAAGAAGTTTCATCTTACAAACACTTGGATGTGTTTCTTGTTTACACTGAAGAAATTGGCTCACAGCAAGTTTTAGTAAGGAGTGTTTGATTTCTTTTATCTTGCCCCTCTGGGTTAGTTATATTTGCTCTGGTGTGGTAAAAAAAAAAAAAAAGTCTTCAGACACTCAAATTTACACACATAAACACACTCATCATCTGCATAAATTGCAGCGACAGTAGCAACAACTGATATCAAATGAACTGTAAGTGAACTTTTACCAATGAGTCCCATCGATGTTGATTTGGACGAAACTTCTCACAACTTCTGAAAGGCTGAAATACTATTTCTGAAAATCACAGATTAAACACGGAGAGATTTACAGCCTTCAAAGTATGGTTTCTGAGCGGCAGTGCCCAGCATCTGCAGTGGAAAAACAAATTCTGGGTTATGTTCTTTTTTATAGCTATTCTTTCTTTTAGTTGACAAGGTTCAACTTCTGACAAACATGTAGACACGTCAGTCTAAGTGAAATCGTACTAAACCAGATTTCTCACTATCATACTGGCACACCTACAGTAGAAAATGCTGTTTGAGATTAATTTACTCTCAGGCCTGTCCACACGGAGACAAATTCAGGAGTATACGCAAAAGTTTTTTGTCGTATTGGCGTTTCATCCACACGGAAACTGAGTTTTGGATGACTGTAAATGACTCTTTTTGAAAACGGGTCCCAGAGTGCACAAATCTGTAAACAACTACTGTTTCAAGTCTGTGTGGACAACCAAACGGATATTTCTTGAAACGATTACATCACACAAGCGTAGTTCTCTTAAGACGTCTGCACGGGTTTGGCCAAAACGACAATGGTGGATTACAGGGTTGTGTTCATGCTGCAGAAGCTTCTGGGCTTGTTATGGCTTTTACAGCAAAATCTGATGCTCTTTTACCACCACCACAAAACGCACACAAAACCAACGTGGAGAACAACCAGAAGGGCAACTAGAAGAAAGCTTGTGTCAGTTTTCTGTGATCTTCTTCTCTCTTTTGGTGCATTTCTGTGGCAGCAATACAGTGCCAAGTACAGGCTTGGCATATGCACCACAGCATTTTCAGTCATTTTCAGTGGTTCAGTGCTTACACGGACATTTCCTGAAACGACCCCGTTTTTACAGAAAACTTTTTCAAAATGAAACAGCAATATATTGTTTTCATCTCCGTGTGGACAGGGCCTTATACCTCAACTGGACCCAAACTGGACTCAGCTTTCTCTGCTTAAACCTAGAAGTCCAACAGCATAAATGCCAAGCAGATAAGGGTGTGAATTCTTCAGTATCTGGATTAAATGATTGGATTCAGATCCTGGCAGTCACAGTTTTTTTATTCTTAAAGCCATGCTGTTGTGATGGATTTAGTATGTGGTTTATCATTGTCTTGCTGAGATATACAAGACCTTCTCTGAAAGAATCAAGGCACTTGGGGTGCGCCAGTAGTCGAGTGGCTAAGGCGCGCACCATGTACACAGGCGACCCGGGTTCGAATCCGGCCCGTGGCACCATTTCCTGCATGTCTCTCCCCGCTCTCTTCCCTGTTTCCAACTCTATCCACTGTCCTCTCTCTGATAAAGGCACAAAAAAGCCCAAAAATAAATCTTAAAAGAATAGAGACACTTTTCAGCATTGATAGTGCCTTTCAAGACATGTGAGCTGCCAACGCCATATGCACCAATGCAACCCCATACCATCAGAGATGCAGGCTTTTGAACTGTGCACTAAAAAACAAGCCAGATAGCCCCTGTCCCCCATGGTTTCCTAAAATAATTTCAAATTTTGATTCTTCTGACCACAGAAGAGTTTTCCATTTTGCCTCAGTCCATGCTAAATGAGCTCTGGTCCAGAGACGACAGCAACATTTCTGTATCGTGCTCACATATGGCATCTTCTTTGCAGGAGAGTTTTAACTAGCATTTGTGAATGTCACAGTGAACTGTTAACAGAAAATGATATCTGGAAGTGTTGCAACCATCAAATTCAAAAGAAGCTAAGATTTATCATGAAATGGTAAAATATCTAAACATCTGATAGGTTGTTTATGTTCTATTGTGAATTAAATATGAGTGTATGACATTTAAAAATCTTTGTATTCTGTTTTTAATACATTTTACACTCTAGAAGAATTAATGGTCACTAACAAGGGAAGCAGAGATGCTGTGGGACAACTTCAGTGCAGAAGTGCTCTTACACTGAGATTGTGATGCTGCCAGGACATTCACAATGTGAGCAGACACAGGCTCAAACACAGACTCATGGTTCCCAAAAAGCACGAGAGGCGCAGATGTGAAACTCTAACCTGGGTGTGCACCTCTTGCCTGACAAAGATTAACTTTTCCCCAGCAGTTTGTTGAATCATAAAATACAACCGCCTACAACAGATCTGTAGTCTGAACCAGCATTAAACATCTTACAAACATAACCATAATAAATGAACAAAGCAACCATAAGTCTTACAGCCAGCTGGCTGACCATTACATATTGCTACAGTTATATTATTTCACGCTTCTTTACCGTTTAATCAAAAAGTGGTTTTGAGTCTGAAAGCAGCATACTCAGACTATGATGCACTCCCATCACAGAGTAATAAGTAGCATTAGGTTACAATACACACACCCTAACTGTTAATTCAGACTTGGCAGCTATTTATACCAGCATGGATCTGCTATTCCCGTGATATCATCATGTGACTCGTTGTTCCATCATGGTGGTATGTAAAAATCATGCAGTTAAACTGATAAACAATAGCATCACACACGCCAAGTGGATGGCAAATTTAACAGCCAGGAGGAGAAATCCACACAGACACCCACAGCAAAGAGCGATTAATACTCACAGAGCCACTCTCACACGCTGAGGGTGGTTTCAGAAAAAGGAGAATGACAACATGATGGAAATACTTCACATTTTTAAGAGATGCAATATTTCACTGTCAGCACCAGGAAGGCTGAATTACTATCAAGTGATGCAGCCTTTTCCGTGTGCATATTCACACCTTGATTACTTACAAGTCAAACAGAGGTACTCATAGAGGCACACAAAATCATTGTGATAATAAAAATCAATCATTAAGGAGTTTTTTTTTTTTTTATATATCAATGAAAGGGTAAAACATCCAAGAAGGTGAAGACCTTTTATAGGGACTGTATTGACCATCTAATTATTCATCACCTTATTTGGTTGGGTGAAATATTGGCATATCAGCAAAAATACAATATTGTGCATCCCTATGTTAACCGTCTCCTTGTTCTTGAAATGTGTGGTTCTCACGCTGACAAACAGGCTCATTTTCTTCACGGCTTTCCTGACACATATCTACGCTGTTTGGCCTTCGGGTCAATATCTATCTGTGGACCATAACTATCAGGCCAGCTGGGTGTATGTTAAAATGAGGAAGGAAAGACTTGAAAAACCTTTATTATAATGGACAAATCATTTGACTATTGTAATTCTTTGTATTTTGGTCTGGACCAGTTGTCTCTCTGTCGCTTGCAGTTAGTCCAAAATGTGGCTGCACGGCTTCTGACTGGCAAGAGACCACATCACACCTGTGCTGGCTTCTCTTCACTGGCTGCCTGTCAGTTTCAGGATGGAGTTTAAAATGTTGTTACTTGTCTTTAAATCACTGCATGGGTTGGCACCTTCTTAATTGTCTGAGTTGTTGCACCAACATGCTCCAGTCAGAGCACTGAGGTCAATACACCAGATACTTCTTGATGTTCCTAGATGCAGTCTAAAAACCAGAGGTGAAAGGGCGTTTGCTGTGGCTGTTCCTAGACTGTGGGACAGTTTACCTCTTAACATCAGAACTGCTTTTAAATCTTTGCTGAAAATCACCTATTTGCACTGGCTTTTAATATAAGCTGAGCTTGACATTTTGAAATGCATTCTCTTTAACATTGCTGGATCATTATGTTTTTTGTGAGTCACTTATTGTGCTTTTATATTTGTCAAAGCCTGTAAAGTACTTTAGTCAACTAAGGTTTTTTTATATGTGCTATTTAAATAAACTTTGACTTGACTTTGACTTGAAAATGTGCTGACCATATAAGCCTTAATCAGGGCTTACCTGAAGACATACACAGTATGCAAATTTTTCACTTCCAAGAGAGGCCTACACTCTTCTACTTTGTCCACATTGAGCATACACATATCTAAAAGTGTAGTTTTAGTTGTACTAACATGGTAAATCACTTTTTTTTAAACATTATGTAAAAATAGAGTGCTGTCTTTTACTCAGTTGCCTGTTTTGAAAAATGTTGTAGGTAAAAAGGTGTAGCTGATGCATGAACACAATGCATAAAAACATGTATTCCATAAAAGTACACGTAAGTTTAATCAAAGCCATCTTTCCCTTCAGAAAAAGCCCACTGGTTACACTGGTTGATCAACTTTTAGTCATCGTATTACAAGGAAGTAGGCACACATTTTCTGCCCAACAGGGTGAGAAATCAGCCCCTTTCAAACACACATAAACAGCAGGGTTTTTCTCTAAATACTCCACACAAACCTTCAGCACTCACATGATAAAGATTGAGATAAGCAGAGGGGGCACTGTGAGGAAAAGGAAGAAAATAAATGTAGATTTTGCCCTGAAGCAACATTAAAACGTAAACAGCCTAAATGGATGAACTGCAGCTTTAAGATATTCGGCACACTAGTATAACTCTGTTACTACCTCAGTATGCTCACAAACAGCAGCTCCTCAGATTAAGATAATAGTTTGATTAAGTTTTAGTCCACAGTAACCTAAAATACACAGTAACCCAGGACAAGCTGTTCCAGTACTCATGGCGCTTTCTATGATGATGTGTGGAAGCATACAGCCTGATAAGAGGCACTGAGATGTGAGGAAAAGCAAGCTGTTAGTGTAGATAAAAGCACACTCATTGGAGATTTTGTTTTTTACATAAAGATGTTTGACAACAAGTAGGCATGATGGACATCTAAGTTCCCTCACTGTCTATTATGGCCTTTAGAAACAAAATACTCTGGCACTTTATAGCAAAAACTTGCAACCTTTTTCCTGTAGAGCTGTGACTTTCATGCTTGTGTTGCCTTTGAATTAAAAAAAATACTGAAAAACTTAGATTTATAAAGTCATCTTTATCTCACATCTATACCTGCACTGCACTACTACAAATTTCCAACAGTGGGCTGTATATGTGAAAACTAACAGCAGATTTTTTTTCTTACTCCAGATTTATGTTCTTCCAGCCCCCTCATAAAGCTTCCACAGTGATATTTGAGAGAGTCAGCGGGTAAAGGCTGCTGGAAATATTCTGAAGTATTCACAGTGAATGAGTGGGAGTGGGTGAAAATGTTTGTATCATGCAACCAGTGAGAAGCCCCTGTATTCTTTGGCCCATGATGAAGCTGAATAAGTGTCTTGCCTGCTTGCTAATGTGCTAGTATACTCATCATTTAATACTATGAATATGATTAAAAAAAACAGAAAGGTTTGACACAAAAAAAAGGTCCCCATGGAGTGGGACTCTGCTGCTTAATCTGCCATTCCAATGAATTTTTGGTGGCATCTGCTATAAAGCTGTCACAATATAAAAATTGTAAACTTCGATATGATACCCGTAATAGTTATAGTATTAGTTAAAAAATGCTATTCGATACCTGTTTCAGTACCCCAGCCAAAGATAAGACCTAGTAGAATAGAGGGTCTACTCACTGGTTAGTCAGTATTCCTGGCAACCATTACATCATGAAGTCAAACAAACACTCCAAGCAACTCCAAGAGAAAAGGTTATTGAAAAGTATAGGTTAGAGTAGGGATACAAAAATTTTTCCAAGGCGCTGAACATTCTCCAGAGTTCAGTTAAATCCATCAAGAAGAAATAGAAGGAATATGTGTAAATCTGTAAATCCGTCCTCACAAACTGAGTGACCGTGCAAGACAGAATGTAGTGAGAGCATCTACCAAGACACCTATGATGACTCTGAAGGCGTTACAAGCTTCAGCAGATGAGATGAGAGAGACTGCATACAACAACTGTTTCCGGATTCTTCCCTGATCAAAGTTTTATGGGTGAGTGGCAAAGAGAAATAACCTGACACACTAGATGGATTTGTTTCATGCATCCATCTGGAAAACCTCCCATAGCCAGTATTTGGGAAAGGGCAGAGCATTTGAAAAAAACTTGGAGGGTAATTGGATGAAAGTTCTGTCCGTCACATCTTTACAGGCCCAATCAGAGCAACAAAACACGTGACGTCTTAACTGATACCGAGGAGTAAACTCCAGAGAACTGCATAACGCAAACCATGGCGACTGTAGACATGTCAGTACACGACTATTGTGTTTTGAAAAGACAACAACTTAATACTGTTCTTCTTCTTTTAACAAAGAAATGTCATCAAGTTCTGATAAAACTGATGCTTTAGCAGCATCCATGCTAATCCCTTCCACCATAATTGCACTGGGCTCTTGTTGGTGCTTGCATACGTCACAACTCTGCCACGCCCAAAAGTACTGCCCCTTGATGCTGTTTGGTCCTGTCACTTTCTAACCGGGCCCAAATGGTTCAGATGGGAGCTTTGCAAGATGGGTTCGTCAGTGAGAAACACAGAAACGGGTGAATCCATCTGCTTTGCAAGGTTAAAAGAGAAGGCAGCTGTTGAAGAAAACTCATATTAAATCTCAACTAGAGTTTGACAAAAGGCATCTGACAGACTCCATGGTCAAGTGGAAGAAAGTCTATTGGTCTGTTCAGGCCAAAATGGTGCTTTCTGGTCATCGGACGAGATGCTTGGTTTTACTGAAACTAAACACTGCACATTACCACAAACACACCATCCCCACTGTAAAGCACAGTGGTGGCAGCATCATGCTGTGGGGATGCTTTTCTGCAGCCAGCCTGGAAGGCTTGTAAAGGTACAGTGTGAAATGGACACTGCAAGTTAAAGGAAAATCTTGGAGGACAATCTTATTTATCTGCAAAAGAACAACAGCTTAGGAAAATATTTTTTCTTTATTTTATTTTCTGTACTGTTTAAGTACAAAGGAGTAATAATAGTGGGACTTTTAATCACTGTACTGTAGAAGCAGCGTCTGTTTTCATTCCTTCTATGTCACGTTATTCCTGCATATCTTCTCTTAAGCATCTCTGCTGCTTTCTCCTGGATTAAATCTCAAACTGTAGACACATTCAGTGCAGTAGTAATCTAAAGGGAGAAATGGTTTAGATATGTGGAATCCAACTCTATCAGAAAAGGTGATTAAGTATCAAGTCAAGTCTGTATACATATATCTCCTCTGGAACATCTCTGAGCCAACCCAGACGGTATAAAACAAATATTCAAACTATAAACATTTCAGCCTTGACAAGACCATTCTGACTGGGAAATGTCACAATGCAGAGTCATGCTGCACTTCTGACGCACAACATACAAACAGTGGGGAAACTGCGCTAAACACACACTGACTTCCAAGGAGTGCGTAATGAGATGCCGGAAAGTACACAGTCTCTTTCAAGATGAATCGCCTCCTTGCTGGGGGCAATCACAACACTATCAATGAGCAAAACTTCAACACATATTCACACATGGCTGACACACTGTCTCTGTCCTTCAAGACTAACCGAGACAAGGAATGATGGTTTAAGCTGTTGATAAAAGAAGAAAACTTGAGTAATGGATGTTGAAATTCTGTGTGTAGAGTGCTTTGCTGTGTGCCTGAGACTGTTAGGTGTTTTTCTGTGTGTGTAGCTCAGGGCTGATGGTGTTAACATTACAGCTGCCATGTGTTTATTTCCCAGAGTTCTGGTCTGTGGCGTCTCCATCATCTCCACGGGCTTAAAAAGTCCTTTTCCATCCATTTACAGTCTGCATGTGTGTACAGTATGTGTCTACTGTCTGTGCTGTTGGATATTAATATATTAGCCCATTAATGTGTGGATAATGTGTGGAATGTGGACATACAGTAAGTGTGTATTTGTGTAGCATCCATGACATTCACTGTGTCTGTGTGTATCCCTGCTCTATGTTTGTATGTGCGTGTGCGTATTTGTGTAAGTATGCATGTTTACAGTTGTATGCGTCCTTCTGTCTCCTCCGTGTGATTAGCTTCCCATTAACTAAGTCGCATATCACCCATCGGTGGCTCCAGGCCTCCTCTGTATTATCTCAGTGGACAAACATGCTGTCAGCGAGGGCAGCTTCACACGCGCACACATGCTTATACAGTATGCCCATATTCAGCCACCACTCCAATCAGGACAGACGTCAGGTATGCTTCTTCAGATTATTTACTGTTGAGTAAAAAGTCGGAGCCATGACATACCAATGGCTATGCCAATGGTATGCCAGTCTCCATTTGCATACATCTGTGATACAAAACAGGTCATTTTGAAGAGCTCAGTGATATTAAGTGTGCTACCATGATGGATGCCACCTTTGCAATAATACAGTTCATGAAATTGCATCCCTGCTGGATTTTCCCCAGTCAGCTGAAAGTGATATTATCAGAAAGTGGAAGCATTTAGGAACAACAGCAACTCAGCCATGAAGCAGAACAGAACGTTAAATCACAGACTGAGGCAGATGGCGAGTAAAAGTCACCATTGCTCTGCTGATTCCATAGTTGGGGAGTTCTGAACTTCCATCGGCATTAATGTAAGCACAAAACTGTGCAGCTGGAGCTTAATGAAATGGGTTTCCATGGCTGAACAGCTGCTTGCATCCTCACTCTGCGTCCAATGCCAAGAGTTGGCTGGAGTGGTGTAAAGCACTCTGACACTAGAATGTGGAGCAGTGGAAACGTGTTCTGAAGAGTGACAAATCCCGCTTCTCTGTTTGGCAGTCAGATGAATAAGTCTGGGTTTGGTGGATGCTGGGAGAACGTTACCTGTCTGACTGCATTGTGCTAACTGTGGAGTTTGGTGAAGGAGGGATAATGGTATGGGGCTGTTTTTCAGGGTTTGTGCTCAGCCCCTTATCTCCAGTGAAGGGCAATCTTAATATTGCAGCATGCCAAATCATTTGGACAATGCTATACTTCCAACTGCACAGCAACAGTTAAGGGAAGGCTCCTTTCTATTCCGAAGTGAATGTGCTCAAGTGCACAAAGCAAGGACTATAAAGACAAGGTTTGATGTGTTTGGCGAGGAACAATAGAGTGGCCCAAACAGAGCCCTGACCTCAACCCCTTTAAGCACCTTTGGGACGAACCAGAACAGTGATTGCGAGCCAGGCCTTCTCATCCAACAACAGTGCCTGTCCTCATAAATGCTCTCTATAATAAATGTGCACAAATTTCCAGTAACATACAACTTAATTACAACAATTTCATTTATTTCAGCTCTATAAATAACATTATGACATCATTGAAAAAGTTTGTAACAGGCACCTTGGCCTGCACATTAAAATGGCATAAACTCAGACTTAATAGATAACAAAACAGAAAGGTTGAGTTTGTGGTTAAAAAAGAAAAAAACGTCTAGAAACTGTAAAAACCACAAAAACTTCCTCACAATCCATCCGTCCTTTATCTTCCACCTACTCCTCAAATCTAAATGATTCCACCTCCTCCTCTGTGCCGAACGCCTCTGTCAGTATTGAAACCCAACACAAAGTCACACGACAACAATGTGCAGTGACTCCCTGCCCTTCTGCCACCCATCGCCATCCAAAATAAAACAAATAGTTCCAGGGGCAGACAGTGGGTGGAGTATTGGGTATTCTGGTGTTGTTGGAGGGGGGGGCTGGAGCGCATGGAAAACCCTAAGCCTTTCTAGTCCCCGTGCACTGTGGCTGCAACAGCCAGCTTTGCTCTGCCGTGCTCGGCTTCACCTGTTATCTGTCCATCACTCTATTGTGTCGTACTGCTCTGAGAGAGCAGAGAGCGCTGGAATCAAGGCTGCTCTTCACTCTGGAAAGAAGCAGAACAACTAAACCATGAAAGGAGAAATGTCTTTAGGCATGAATATGGCACTTCCCACATCAGGAAAGTTTGTGTTCTCTGCTTATAATCTTTCTCTTGTTATTTAATTGTTTTATTTTTTATTTTTTAATTTGGCTTTTTTAACAAAAAAGAAAAAAACAAAAACCTTTAGTATCATGAAAAAAGATTTCTACAGAGAAATGTCGGTTCAATAAAAAAAAAGTGATATAAAATAAGTGGCTCAACCCCCTTTGAAGTGACTGACCTAATTCAATAGAGTCTCCCAATTAGTGTAATGGGGATCACCTGAGTGCAGTGAATGTGTCTCAGGTGACTGTAGTATAAAGACACCTGTGTCTTGAAGGTTCAGTCGCTGGTTAATCAATATTCCTGGCTACCATTACCCCATGATGACAAAAGAACTCTCCAAGCAGTTCAGAGGAAATGTTATTAAAAAGTTTAGTCAGGGGATAAATACAAAACATCTCTGACTACTCTAAAGGAGTTACAAGCTTCAGCAGCTGAGATGCGAGAGACTCTGCATATATCAACTGTTGTTTAGGTTCTTCACCATTCAAAGCTTTATGGGAGAGTGGCAAAGAGAACACCACTAATGAAGACAATTCAGAGTAAATTCGGACTAGAGTTCACCAAAGGGCATGTGGGAGACTCCATGCTCAAGTGGAAGACAGTCATTTGATGTTTTTTGGCCATCAGACAAGACGTTATGTTTAGTGGAAATCAAATGCTGCACATCACCACAAACACAACAACCCCGCTGTGATGCATGATAGCGGCAGCACCATGCTGTGGGGATACTTATCTGCAGCTGGCCCTGGAAAGCTTGTAAAGGTAATAAATGCGGCAAAATGTAGGAAAATCCTGGAGGACAATCTCAATCAGTCTGCTAGAGAACTACGGCTTGGGAGTTGATTTATTTTACAGCAAGACAGCGACCCATAGCATACAGTGAAAGCTACACATAAATTGTTTTAAAGACAACAAGGAGAATGTTCTAGAGTGGCCAAGTCAACGCCCAGACCTCAATCCAGTGGAGAATTTGTGGCTGGACTCAAAAAGGGTCGTTTACGCCAAGTCCCCTGTGCAACCTGACAGAGCTTGAACAGAAGAGTGTGTGGACGTGAAACCCTGATTGAGACCTATCCACACATACTCAGTGCTGTGATTGTAACCAAAGGTGTGTCTACTAAATACTGAGCTGATGGGGGTGAATATTTATGCAGTCACCAATTTTTGTTGATTGACATTACTTTGTAGAAATCTGCTTTCACTTTGATATCAAAGACTTATTTTGTCTGAAAAGCCAAATTATACTGACTGTTACTGATTCATAAGGGTGAAACATCCAAGGGGATGAATCCTTTTTATAGGCACTGTAAATAGTATCCTGTACTTGACAAGGCAACACACAAGCAACCCAATGATTTACTGAGACCAACTTTGAAATGCAGATGAAAAAAATCAGCTAGCAATTGTATTTAATAACCATGATCTTAAAATCAATCAAAATAATTGTAATTATGGGTTTTGCCATAGCCAAGCTGCTCTGCTAGTTACAGCAAAAGTGTGACTACACACAACATATAAATATTGTCTTCTTTGATCTGTCGTTGCCACATTATTTGCAGACAGCCGACGTTTGTCATGGTTGATATGGGTGGATACTGATGATAAACTAATGCATCAGTGTATCCCTAGCATCAGCTCTTTTGTAGTGTGATGACGGCAGCTGCACTTGCGGTCATGACAGCACATGTCACAACACTTTATACTGGTAAACTGGTCACACCGGTATGTCAGATAGAGATAGCTTTTTAGATGAAGAATAATGTATTAAAGTAAGTCTTAAACATTACATTTTATAGTAGATGAAAACTGAGAGCAGTGTAGATGGCACCACATCTTCAAATATGTGTATACTGAATCCCTGCTGTATTTTACAGAGTAAAGGTTTGCCATATTCTTTCAAAATAAACTTTTTTCTCAGAATACTGAATAAGCAGATCAGACAAGGCCTAGTTTATATCCTTAAACTGACCCAAAATACAAAAGAACTCTTTTTTTTTCTTCATTTGAAATCACGGAAACATCTTCATTGCTTCAGGGTGTCTGTAACATGTTTTGAAACTAAATCGATTATTTATGCCTTTAAGACCAAACTAGTCCAATCAGACTCTTCAAAAAAAGCTCATTCGCTGCATATAAATCTCTCTCTTCTGCCTCTCTCTCACTCTCAAACACACACACTCATGTATTACTTCCTCTGCTCCAGCTGTGCCTTAAGAAGTCACGGCCAGACCGGTAATCTGACTGGGATAGAAGTTACTGGATCTGTATCCATTACAGGATGTAATACCCTTCAGTCCCAAACTCTCCTCTGTGCCCCACACCTTCCACCTTTTAGAGGTCATTTTAAGATCAGGATTTTCCTCTTAAACACAGAAAAAAGGCCCGTTAAAACCACGTATCAAAGACATGTCTTGTTTTTGTCACTGAACTCCCATTACTTCTAACCCTCACATGAAGAGACCTCATTTTGCGTCTCCAGCTACATTGAAGGAAAGACTTCAGAACTCACGCAGACAGAATAGAAAAGCCTCAGTCTAAAGGTGTGATTTTACCTCCTGACACCAACAATTTGTTCTTAACAAGCGGCGGCAACACCTTCCCTCTGTGTTTCGGTTTAACAGCCGGCGGATCAGTGCTTCTAATGAGGGATCAGTTTTCAGCGAGGGAACTCAACACATCCTGTCAGGAAGCTTTGAGGAGCAGAAAGCGCTAGCAGCAGTTTGGTTCAGTGAGTCAGCGCTCACACCTTCTGTTTCTGTTTTTTTCTGCCTTTTTAGAAAACGTCTCAGTCAGCTTCTCAAGAGGAGGAGAGTTTTATCAATGAGTGCCTCAGACATGAGAGCATCTATAAATCTCTCTGCATCAGATGAAAGTGAAGGCCTTTATGATGCAGCCATTAATGCCAGTAAAACATCGTCAGTAGCAGTTGTGTACTCTGTTGGAACCAGAAATAAACGCTCTCTTTTGGCACCAGCACACCGTTTACTTTGGTAACAACAGAAGCATGTGAGGTCTCTTACAGCCACTCTTCTAATACGTAGACCTATTTACATTTGCACAGCACTTCTAAAAATGTCCTGAATTTACCTGGATGAACTGCATGTGTGAATGCAAACAGCAGTTTACACCCTGACTTTCCCTAACCCTCCATTTAATGACAGGCAAACTGCAGGTAAACTTCCTGCTGTGAGGGACAAGTGTGAACATAAGACTAAGGTTACCTTGAAAGTTTTTAGGGCTGTGTGTGTGAAAAAGGCTATAAACACAATGTGATAATCTACATTACTCAATCAATATTTCCCCAGAAATGGTTGATTTTGATTTTGCAGAGGGCCGTTACAGTTCCACTGGAAACTAACAATACGCTATTATAAATTATTACAGTATTTGCACAACTAAAGCAGAACATAAGTGTAAATTATGGCAGGTCAACAAAAAAAATCAGCACCACTACAATTTATTTAGGCTTTTATCAGGCTTTGAGCATACAGAGTTCAATCAGAGTGGGAGACAGATTAAAAAAGTTCATGTAAAGAGTCTTTATAGATTTATACATTAAAAGCAACACAACTTCCTGGTCTAAATTGGGAACTGGACTTGGTTTTGATAGTTTCTGATAACTACTTAGAAGAGCATTCCTGTGTAAACACAGATTTTTACTGATGTTGTATAAAACATACTTTAATATGTAGATTTAACTGTTTGTTTTACATTTTTTAATTGTGAAGATACTAACTTTATCATGTGACTTCGAGTGATCATGTGAGCTGCTGAGAATCTTTGAAGAAAGTAGCTTGGTTGCCATACTGCACCTGCCTTGATGAAGGCTGGCATGGCATGTTAAATCTTTGGCCCTTATGAAATAAAGACTTTTTGATCTCAATATTAACTGTGGCTTTTTATGTTATTGCACAGCCTAACACTACAATTGCAACTGTTATTAGATTAAATGTGCAGCACTATTTGAAGTTTGCAGTTTAAATCCAGTGTTAATCTACAAGTTATAAAGCCCTATTCTGACCTGCAGACACGTCACTATTGTGATGTCACTCACTGCAGTGGACGGCAGAGGTGTTGTTTAATGCTTCTTAAAATGTTTGTAGGCATCTAATACTGACATGTCAAGCTTTCTAAACTTTCTGTGAACAAAATGTGCACTACACGGATAACCACAGGGAAATTATCAACGGTAGTATTCACTTTGCACTTGCACATAGTGAATTACATGCTTCTTTTGCCTTCCAGGTAAGGCAAGGCTGGGGCAGACTGTGTGATGTCACATGTAAAAGGTCTCTACAGATCTGATCTGGCAATTCTGGGCCCATAAAACTGACCATCATGTTTAGTAAGTGACAGTGAGTGACCATCAAGGCCACATCTTGGACGCCTCACAACCTCTCGAGAGATCCGGAAAGTTTTGCCAGATGAGAGCAATGAGAGTTGACCAATGAGAGCACAGTGTGCTCTGCGCTTTGAAAGTGACAAACATAATCATCCAAATAGCAAAGTGAAAGAAGACTGATGACCTTTGTGTTTGAACTATGAGACAGAGGAAAAGCTTGTTGAGCTCTGACAACATCCTTGCCTTTGTGATGTGCCACAAAGAGAGATATGCTGGTGAGAAACAGCAGATTTTTTCTGCAGCCTGGTAGAGTGATTGCTGTCAGCATTAGCATCAAGCTAGCGTATAATTCAACATGTTTGGACAGACAAATACAGTATAGCCAGACAATGCAGTAGATTTCCATCAGCCGTCTTTCCAGGGGCTATCAACCCAACTCCTCTTCTTTCATCATCACATCGGTTGTGATGATTGGTCGGTACTACCATGTAGTCTGCCATGTCAGTCAGTCAGTCACAGCATGAATTCATGGCTCTGTGATCGTCTAATCTGACACAGTGACCAAGTGATTGTGTAGGTCTGCCTTTTGTATAAGTTACATCAAAAAGAGACATTTTAAAGTTTTTCTGCCCTTCTGTGAAGTTAAAGTCCCACTGAAACATGAAATCATGCAGCAGGTGCTCAGTGACTCACACAGAAAAGGATCAAGCACCAGATTTTGGCAATGACTTCATGAAACTAAAAACAGATCGCTGTGAATGTCAAGTTAGAGTCTGGAAATCACATTCGCAGCACTTTGAGAACAAAGTTTCAAACAACAGCTTGAGGGAAGAAATCATTTTTGGTGCTTTAATTCTGTTAAATCAAAAGTTAAAATTCTGCAGAGAGGGACACGGTCTCATTAGCGGGCAGTGACAAAAGCAAAGCAACTGGCAGAGCTTTGACTGTGAAAACCGATACAGCGGTGCTTATTTCCACCAAGGACAATGAAATGTAAGCTATCGCGCTCACTCCTCACTTCCCAGAAGTCTCAGTCGAGGCTGCAGCCTGGCGTAGGTGGAAGGTCACAGAAGATCCGTGCCTGTGTGTGTGATTTATAAAGTTTGGATAAGTGTTTGCATTTCACTGTGTTCTCACTTCTCCTTGAAGAATAATGAACATATTATTTTGGACATGCTGGAGAACAAGCAGTGATTGTGCAGACAAAACACTGTAGCTCTCTAACACCTGTCCAAAGCCTGTGATCACTCTGCTGAACTGCGGCTGTTGGGAAATCAATTTTTCGATTCTCAATGCTTTAAAATGGTACTATTACCGACATTATTACAGTATATCAATAGTGTTAAAAAGTATTTAAACGACATCTTTTTCATAGGACAAGCACTTAGGAGATGATTTCATTCATCAAAAATTTCAGGCAAACTCTGGCACTCTGTCTAAGTTGCACAAATAAATTTGGCAATATTCAGTAACATTCAGTAACATTTGGACAGGAGTTTGATTGCATATATTGGTCATTACAAAACAAGAAACACCACAACATTGGGTCTCTGGGACTTCTAATTTGCTGTCACAGTTTAAAAACTTGTGCCAAGATTGTTTGCAGTCATGTGATCCCAATAATGAGTGAATGTCAGATGGAGGGCAAGAAGTGAGAAAAGTAAATAAGCATACACAGTGATACTGTGATACTGTCACAGTTACTATTAAGCAAATTAACTTGTGGGGTAAGTGACCTTGTATTAATATGTCCTTCAGGAATAAACCTTGTTCTACAAAAATGTCTTTTATTTGAAAAACAGGAGCTGACCCCTGTTTGAGAACAAGTTCCCTTTCCCCCAATTCCGTCATTATTTGGTAAACCTTTAAATAGTGCTGGTCTTGTCTCGCACTTGAGAGCGTTTTTACTTGGTCTTGTCTCTGTCTCGGACAGGTCGGACTCGGGATTTTCCATCAAGACTGGTTGATACCAGCACTGATCTGCTATTCTTCGACTTCATCAATGTGATAATAAGGACAACAGACAACAAATAGCTTCACCTGCAAAAACTTGGACATCAGTTCATCTCATTTTTAGTCAAAAATACCTCTGAAAATTTTAGTCCTCATCCACCTGAACAATCTAGATAAACATCCAATTTCCAGATATTTAAAATAATTCCGGACATGTCAGTGGCTTTTAAATACATACAAGGATTTATTTTTTATGAGAAGTTAGTTGAACAAATGTAAGATTTGAGATGTTTGCATGTTGTGCTCTGAAAGACTTGCAGACATCTTGTTTTTATCTGCCAAATTTATTAAAAAGAAAACTAAAATCTAAAAGAGAGAATGCTCTTTAACTGTTCAAGCTTGTAATGTTCTTTTTAAATAGATTTTTCTGGTCTCGTTCTCAGTCTTGACTTGGTCTTGACTCCCAAAAGTCTTGTCTTGGTCTCGGTGCACTCTGGTCTCAGGTAAGTCTCAGATACTGTGGTCTTGTGTACTTCACTACCTTTAAGTCAAACTGGGGGTGTAGATAGCCTAGTGGTTAAGGCATGCCCATGTCGGTGGTCAGGTCTAGCCAGTGGCTTCTCTCCTGCATGTCTCTCACCTACTCTCTTATCCCTTTTTCCAACTCTATTTTTATTGCTGAGCTAAGTCAAATGATTTGTTAACATTGCAAAGCCGATGGGTTGGCCAGACTCCATGTCCATCAGAAGGCAAATTCATCTCGCAGAGCTCTAGTTTGAAATGACTATGCCAGTTCTGAAAACAGACCTTACCAATCAGCATAATTTGGGAGAAAGAGGCTGCAACTATGGGATGTTAAGTTTAGCTAGGATGTAGCTACAGTATAGCTCCTGTTTTATTTGAATTTGACCACTTAATTTTTTTTAAATAAGCAGCAAAGGCACATGAAAAGCACTGAAACCTTTTTCTGATGTTCTTGCTCTTATCCTGACCTGCTTGAGTAGCAGCATGAGTTTGCAATACTTATGGATGGAGGGTAAGGGACACTGAACCTGGACCCATTTCTTAATTAACAATAAGAGCACAGAGCCACGCTGAAAGCTTTTCTTAGCTTAACATAGCTTATCGTTACCTGCGACAGTGCCTGTCTGTCAAGCTCGGGTTACCAATGGAGCTGCACATGCCAATTACCTCATTTTAACTTGTCGTTCTGATTGGCCTGAAGTGAAAAGGAACAGACAATGTTCTTCCAATCATTTTCTGAGAATGGAGGATGGAGGTTTCCCAGATGAATGTCAAATATATCCTATGCAATGGATATATGAAACAGTCTATCTGGCATGTCAGGTTCATGATTTAGATCTCTAAGAAGAGATGTATTCCTAATTGCTATGAGCAAGGCCATATGGACATCAGCTGTGGAAACACAACATAGATCCGGGTTTACAATGCCAAGCCTTAATACACTGGACTGAATCAAACAGGACCACTTGGTGGAAACGACATAGTTTTACCAAGCTTTAGTGTTGAAAGATAGTAAAGTTTAAGAGGGACTGCAGATATTCAGCCAAATAATTACCCAAAAGTTGCCACAACAATTTGTGGTAACTAAAAACAAGAAATAACCCAACATTGGGTGCCAAAGACGTATTTCTTGTTGCTGTGGTATCAAAACAGGTATCGATACCTGTTGAGTTTCCTCGCTTCATACTGAACTTGAACCTCAGTCGCTAGTGAACCACAGAAGACACTGCTTGAATATTCATCCACATGCTGGTTTATAGAGGGGAAAGACAGACAGAGTAGAGCGAGGAAAAGTCAGCTGAAGGATAAGAGTTTTAGATATACTCACAACCTCTCTTTCCCTCTCTCTTTCTTACCTGCTCATTATTTTTTATACACTTTTCAGAAAACAAATATTTGCCTGTTGAGTCACATCTGACGCTATAGCCAGGACAATTCATCATCTGTATGCCAACCAATGACTGAGCCTGTAACTGGTCTAATCAATCTTCTGTGTGTCAACAAATGAATGAGGTGATTGCATAAAGGCCCGGGGCAAAATGCTGTTACAGTTTGAACTATTTGGAACTCCAAGAGCACACCTGATAAAACTTTACAACAAACAAGATGTGTTAGGGCTAAGAAATGTTTAGATAAATGTTTTTAAAAGTCAAGATGGTTAGTCATTTGAGCTTTTGTCAGTAAACCTGAAAGTTTAAAGCAAGATGGAAAGATATGCAATTCCAATAAGGAAATAATTTACCTTAGTCTGGCCATTCTCCTATCTACAAGAGCAGACCAGTGCTATTATTAGGGATTTGGTTTGTTTTTATTGATATCCATACCCTTACTGATACTCATAATGATCAAAGTCACTGAAGATACCACATTTCTATGATTTGGTGGAAAGACAAGACAACAGTACATCTTTAACAGAGCTGGTAAGATCATTAAAGCTTGGGCCAGGAAATTTACCAGCTTGTGACTCCATGACTAATATCTACAGTATTTTTGTGTTGCAGGAACAACAAACAAGCTTCTCCTCTCATCACCAGAAACTATATAAGTTTCTTGCCAAAACCTGCATTTCCTTCTCCTTGGTGGAACATTTGGACATGTTTCATTTACCGTCATTTTACTGACCCATACATAAACACAGCAAATGTAACATGTCTCCTGGTTAAGATAGCCACCTAGTTTTAATTCTGTGGGTTTAAACATTAGATTACTATTTTTTAACTAACAGAACAAATTTGGGTGATCTTATGGCTAAAGAAGATTTTTTTTTCAATACTGTGACATAGAAATACTGAATTTCGTTGCCACAGTTTTTAATGTGTGAGTTATGTCTGCAGGACACGTTACAGCCACAAGGGGGGCTACACATTATAACACCCGCCCTTTCTACCAAAATAAAACACTAAACCAGACTCTACCAGACACTGGATGGCAAAAAAGCTAAAGTGATTGATGCTTGACTAATAAAAAAGAATTGCATTTTTCTAGACCAGACAGTCTCTAAAGGCCTAAGGGGTTGATCATCCACAGGCAGGTAAGGTGGCCCCTTCTAAAACCCGGTCAGGATAAGATCTAGTCTGAAATTAACATTCAAGCTAGCACCAGCCATCAGTTTAACCACCGAGCCAAGGATGGTGCAGAAGACAGATGCAATAAGCAATAACATAAATAAAACAAAGCTGTTGGATCATGGTGGGTGCACTTTGTAAAAAGTTGGCCACCAGAAAAAAGTATAGGAAATACTGGTCTAGGATGGCCCTGACTTTGGTTGGATTGGTTGCATAGCGACAACAAGTAGGAGCATGTTTTGCAGACTGTTGTATTTCGCTAGTAAACAAGAAGCATGGCTTTATTTATATTAGTACAGCCTTGCTCTGAGTGACGGGAGTTGCAGATCTGGATAATTTGGCTCTGTTCAGTTATTACAGGTGAACTTTCGGTTCCCAAACAACTCTCCATTTGGCAACATTTAGTCTTTTTTATACCATTAAAACAACCAACATGGAAAAACAGGACAGTATATCTCAAATGGAAACCAGACCCTTCCACTAAAAGGAGCCAGCTTTCAGGGCCGAAATGTCCGTGAATGACACATCTCAACTCCCTCCTAACTTGTCTTGAATTAAGTTGTCATTTCAATTACCCAGCACTAAATAAGATATATTTACTAAATAGTGTATGACTCTGCCCTTTGAAAGCTTATTTTAGACAACATAGGGGAGAAAAGCTGTTAAATGGCATTGCTCTCCTCTTAGCTCACAGCTATTTCACCCCCATTCATTCTTATCGCCAGTGGCTTCACTACACACGGCATGCTGGGATACTAAGCCGTGGTAACAGTGCCACAGAAATTATGTGTAAGCTGTTGTTTGCTCACTTGGTTTCCAATTGCCCAAAACTGTTAATGGATCATGTAAACAGGGACTGACACCCTACACTTTCAGAGATTTTATCTGATATACTCCATTAGCAGACACAGCAGCAATACAAACTTTTGAATGGAAAGACTAAGATAAGGAGAAGGATATGAAACAACGGGCATGAGTCTCTGGAGTGTTAGGTTAAAAAAAGAGAAAAAAACCTTGGTAGAGGTCCAACTATATGTCAGATTTCACATATGTCTCCTTTCTGGCAGCTGTTCTGCAGATTCACTGTTACTGCAAGTCTAAAACAGACCGATTTCCTCTGTTTGAGACCATGTGTTCATAATATGCACAAAGTAAGTTCTTTAAAATGTTCACAGCATTTCAGAACTTCCCTCCAAAGTGTGCTTTGAGATGATAAACAGTGTTAGCAAGCGAGGAGAGTAAATCTAAAGAAGCGTGTAATGCACAGCATGGGCTCCAGAGGAAAGCCGACTCGGTCTGTGACAATGACAGGAAAGATGGACGAGAAAGAGGGGATGACACGCAGCCAGAGGTCACAGGACGACCTCAGCACATAGCACTCCGAGTATGAGGTATGAGCCTCCGCTGGCTTAGTGTCAGGGCTCCCAGCTGAAACAATCTTCAATGACTTTAAATAGACCGACAATAACGAGAGAGAGCAGAAGACCGAGCACACAAGAAACAGCAAGAGGCTGGCAACTTAACACTTTCACACTGTTATAATCTTAAAATGATCACTTTTGGTATTAATGTATGCTAAAATAATCTCAACAGACACAGAGCCACAATGACACACCACAGCACCAAACATAACAGACTATTAAATCTGACTCGTTCTCTCCGCAACACCTCGCCAATCACACTTCAGATACCAAACATGGTCACGGACAAAGCGGCTGACGGTAACAATGTTGATCCATGACGGCAGATCTGTCTGTTTATTTGTGGAAAACAGTGAAAAATACAGCAACTACAAGAATGTCAGCGCAGAAGCAGAAAGAAATCAACTTACTGATTACAATAAGTAATCAATAACTTCATTTTATTTGTGTATTTTGCAGTAAATCATGTTGTTTAAAATCCCAATCCAACTTAAACTTCCAAATAAAATATGGATTCAAAGACATTTCCATGCTTTACATGCAATTATTTTAGATCTGCCACATTGATATAGCGTTAAAATATGGAAAGATTTGAAGAAATTGGTTGAAATATGGAAACAGATAGAAGTATAGTGTAAAACCATCTAATTTGGGGATTTTTTAAAGCTTGTAGTGTTGATAAATCTACAAATATCTGTCAATTGGTTGAAAACAGCTAAAAAAAATGATGACAATGTGAACATCAAGCAAGTTTTGTGCTCTAAAAATAGAAGCAATGTATCAGATCACCCATAACTTTACAACTTTGTATAAATTCTTTGTTTAGTTGTAGCAAACCACCAAATCTCCATGGGTATGTGAATGTCACATAAGGTATTATACTGTAAAATAAGAACAAAGTTATGACATTATCAAAATCTTCCCCATTTTGTACAATTCAAAATAAAGTTTCCATGCTTTTACAAGCGATTCTAAATGATCTACCTTCTTAATGCTGTGTTAAAACCTGAAAACTTGATTGGAATATAGAAATGGATTGAAAAGTGCAGCCAAGCCGACTAACGTGGGGCTTTTCAAGGCTTTTGGCCTTGATAAAAACATATATCAGTGTGTTTATTACTGGGAAGACAGCTAAAACACCGAGACTGAGTCATGTAACTGAAAGTTGGGCAACCGTCGCTCTCCAAAAAAAGAAAAACATTATCACATAACCGGCAATCCGATCATAACTCAGCCTCTTTGTATAATCTGTTGTAAAGTTTGCATGCTTTAGAGGGACTAATGTTCATCCATCATATTGCTACAGCATTGAAATACAGCGAAAAAGTTGACATTTTTAATAGAAAATAGGGGAAAATTGGAAGGCATTGTAAAACCATCTCATCTGGAGCTTCTTGAAGCTTCTAGTCTTGATAAACCTCTTAAATCTGTCAAATGGTGGAAAAAGCTCAAACACTATGACTGTGTGAACATCAGGTAAACTATCGTTCTCCAGAATATGAAGGAAATTATCACATAACTAGTAATACTGCAACTAGTAAAGTTTTCCTGCTTTTACAGGGGATTCTAAATGATCCACCTCTTTGATATTGTATGAAAATCCCAAAAACAAAACTTGAAAATTGGATGAAAAAGTACATTCAAGCCGTCTAATCTGTGGCTTCTTGCCTTTACAAAAACATACATCAGTCTGTTAAAACAGCAAAAACACTGTGACTGAGTCATGTAACTGAAAGTCTTGTTGTTGATCCAAAATACTGCTACACCATTCATATTCACACAAATCTGAAGAAATTGGTTGAAATATGGACAAAGATAGAAATATAGTGTAAAACCATCTCATCTGGGGCTTCTTAAAGCTTCTGATCATGTTAGATCTACAAATCTCTGCTTAGTTGTGGAAACCACCAAAACACCATGGCTGTGTGAATGCCAAAATAAGAACAAAGTTATCACATAATCAAAGGCCAGCCATTTTCAACAACCCATAGTAAAGTTTCCATGCATTACACAGGTTCTCAATGTTTCACCTCATTAAGATGTTATTAAATTCCAAACAAACCTGGAATTAATTGACTGGAACATTAAAATGGATTTAAAAGCGCAGTCAAACTGTATAATCAGGGGCTTTTAAAGGCTTCTTGCCCTGATGAAATAATATATCAGTCCATTTATCATTGGGAAAACATCAAAAAACAAGTGACTGAGTCATATAACTGAGAGTCAGGGAAACTGTTGCAATCCAAAATAAGAAGAAATTTACTGCATAATCTGTAACTCTGCCACTTCACATAATCTGAAAATGTTTTCCATGCATGTACATGAAGTTATTGTTGATCCTAAACCTACACATCTCTGTTTAGTTGTTGAAAACTACCAAAAAAATGGCTCTGTGAATAGCACAGCAAGTACAGTACTCCAAAATAACTAAGTTATCACATTACCATAAACTCAGCCTCTTTGTAAAATCCATATTAAAGTTTGTATGCTCGTGCAAGGGACTGTTGTTGATCAACAGCACTGATAAGGCATTAAAATACAAAGCAAAACTTTGGATTGAAAATGGAAAAAGACCAAAAGTATTGTAAAACCGTCTCATCTGGGGCTTCTTTAAGTATCTGGCACTCATAAAAGTCACATATCGACCTATTCATTGCCTGACAACAGCAAAGCGCCCATACCAGGGCGTCTATCAAGCTCCCAAATAAGATAGAAGTTGCCAGATAATCAATAACTTGTTTTACTTTGTTTATTCTTTAGATTATCTGTGTTATTCCAAGGGAATGTTGTTGTTCAAGCATGTTGACATGACTTAAAAATCCAGATAAAACTTTAAAAATTCAAATGGAATATTGAAAAAGAATGGCAAGAACGAAACCCATCTCATCTGGGTCCTCTCAAAGCTGCCTGCCTTGATAAAATCCTGTACGTATTGCTATAATTTACATTAATCAGTACATATGGGATCCTGATGTATAACAGGATCATGCATCTCATGATAGTGTGGACATCAGCTGCTGCCTTTTGAAGCCAGTTTCTAAAATTTACATGACTTTTATCAGCATTTATTCATGCAACATGGACAGAGAAGAGATTTCAGCTCCAACGTTTATAAGTACACGTGTGTACCTATAAATGTAAGAGTGGAAAGAACATTCACGCTCCTCAAGTGAGGACAAGTGAACTCCAGGCTGCACAACCAAAGTTTTTCAAGTGTAAAAAAGAAGTGAAGCAACTTCAGAGCAATGCTGAGTGAGAACAGCAACACTAAGAGGGCAGCTGCAAGGAGAAAAAGTTTGCAGTCACTCACCGTGTGCCTGTGCGTGAAGAGAAAACAGTCCGAGCAGCAGCAGAGGACTCCGGCTCCAGAGACAGAGAGGCACTGAGCGCTGCAGCCTTCCTCCCTGCACGGGCATGGTAGAGTCTGCCGCTCCGCTCCGCTCTACTCCACTCTTCAGTACGCTCCACACGACACGATCCGCCACTCACACACTCACTGCCTCTCCCTCTGAGTTTGTCTATGTGTGAGAGAGAGAGAGGTGGAGGGAGGGTGGAGGGGAGTGCGGGGCATGCAAGCTCCTGTATGTGCGTGTGCGTCTGCAGCAACGTGAGAAAGTCCACACCACACTGAACACAACCTGCAGCGGCGGCAGCAGTTGCAGTTGATTGTCCTCCAACCCGGTCTGACAGTAGCAGCCCAGCTGAGAGAGGGAGAGAGAGAGAGAGAGAGAGAGAGAAGGGGAAAAAGGGGGAGTTTACTTCACTTGCCTAGTAGAGAGAGCTGAACAGCTCACACACATTAACACACTCATGGGGAGGGTGGACGTGGGTTGGGTGGTTGGGTGGAAAGAAAACGGGGGCAGGGAGCAGACAGGAGCAAGATGGGGTTTAGTAAAAAGTAGGAGGAGGGTGTGGAGGATATTGAAAACAAGCAGCAGGATCTGTGGGATTCAGAGCATTTAACAGCCTACAGATAATTCATTCCACTTTGTTATGTTCTGCAGGAAATCTGAAAGCAAAGTGAAAGTGAAAAGCTGATGATAGCGATACATAAGCTTTAAAGTGGTGTTTTTGAGCTGGAGCATAACAAACTACTAAAAACTGACTACCTCTAATTTAGAGATACTAAAGCTGGCTACACACTAAATGATTTTAGTGGACAATTTTGGGCTTCAATAATGGGGTAAGGGGTTCATTCCTGGTCACAACCTACAACTCATGTGAAGTAACTGGTGTCTAGTATGGGTGTAATGGTGCGCAGAGTTCACAGTTCAGTTTGTACCCTGGTTTTAAACAGCAATCGTGGTCCATTGTAAAGTGAATCTAGGATAACCATATTCTATACAGTGCACACATGTAAGGATGCTTGAAAATACAGCAGGATCTGAGACAACTTTAAGGGCAAAATGATTTATGATTGCAAAAGTGGCATAAATGAGGCAAAAATAAGCTATATAAATGGGTGAAAATAGTGAAGAGCTGCTAAAAAGTGGCCAAAATTGGATTAAAAGTGCTAAAAATGGGTGAAAATTGGTTAATTTTAGCAAAAGTTGCAAAAATTGCCAGATAAAGTAGTGAAAATGACTAATAAATGCTAAAATTAGTTGTTAAAAATGTTTTTAAAAAGCGCTGTAAGTGACAAAAATGGGCCACACCCTCCTCCTGCCCTCGCTGTGCCAACATGGAAAGCCTGAGGCAGGGGGAGAAGCAGTAAGAAACCCTGAGCAATGACAACAGAATGACACTGACTAAATAGAATGTAAGATATTGGAGGAGCTGGGGTGGAGGAGGGTTGCAGAGCAGCTTGCAGAGGGAGCAGCAAAGATAAGGCAGGCCAGAGCAGCTTAAATGTGGCAGCCTTTAGCCAATAGGAGGCTTAGCCTGAACTAGCTGGCAGTCAGCTGACAAGGCCTTTGCTGATGTGCTTAATTAGATGGGAAACTACACATCTTCAAACATCATTGTGGTGTCAAAATGATTATTTTACTGCTTCCGACTGAGTGGAAACCATCCCAGTTTCATACCCTACATATCAAAATTGCTTGATATTTTCAATTCTATATCTGGCTTCTTCAGAAGGAATAAGAAGCTGGTTAGTGGTGCTAAACTGCATGAAGCACTGAGCACTTCAGATCAAAACAACCTAATATGGATGAGAGTCTAAGCTGCCAGGAAGACAGATACTGGATTATATTGGGTATATGCAAGCACCAGAAAGTCGGAGTTGGACATGAGTCACGCAAAAGGCCTGCAGTGCATAAACAAAGTAAAATACTGCAGCAATCCAGCCAACTACACAAGAATAAAAACAGCCGAATTACTAATGAGCAGCAGCAGCTAGACTTGTCTAGCTGACTGGACTAGACATTTTTTTACTGCAAAACAGAACCCACGTCAGGACAGCCAATAGATGATGTTGATTGTCCTCCCTATTTGGTTTTATTCCAAAGTCATATTTCATCGAACATGTTTCTGTGAGCTTTCCTGCCTGTGGAATCCTCACTATGAAATTGTAACAACAAACATTAGAAGTGTGGTTTCACGGTAAGGCCCAGTTGTCTATGTTTGGAAGATTAAAGTGTTTAAGGCCCCGTTTACAACGTTTTCGAGTGAAAATGCAAAAGTTTCGTAGGGTTTTGGCTGTCCGTATACACGGCAACTGCATTTTGGTGCCTGAAAACGGAATTTTTTGGGAACGGACTCCAGTGTGGAAGTTTTTCAAAACGCCCCCGTCTCCGTGTAAACTGGGAAATCGGCACTTTCTGAAAACGGACATGTGCACTGCAGCTGCAGTAAATATCCATGCGCAAATACGCTTATAGCATATGCACGGACAGGAAGCCCAAAACAAAACAAAGATGGCCGACACCAGCGTTCTGTTCTTGCTCCTCACTCTTTTGAATTTAACTGTACTTCTCCAACAAAGTGTTGATTTACTTCACCATCACTTGGATCAGCGAAGACATATTTCATGTCTGCACCAGGTTCTGACTCGACCCATATTGCGTCGAAGGGCAGCCCGAAGGCGATATTGGATTTTGGTTCATTGCAAGATCACACCACCATCTACTGGCCTGGCATGTATACTACATTGTTTTCAATGAGATCATTTTGAAAACATTGACGTCTAAACCTGGAACTTTTTGGAAACGAAAACGGAAAATGAAGTAAAACGTTGTTGTGTAAACGGGGCCTATATCAGGTTGAATCTGTCCTTATGCCTGTGATCTCAGGATTTTGAAGAGAACATCAGAAATCATTCCCAGCTGGTAGGCCAGGACCAAAAGAAAGGTTGTGAAGGTGTTTTTAGTAGGTTCAGGGGATGTGCCTAGGGAAAAAAATGTGGAGCAACACTACGTATGACATGCTATAATTCTAAACAACATTGCCTCCATCTCTTTGTCTCAACATCAGTAAAACCATCTGGTTCTGATTGAAATATTTAAGAAATGTACTTCCTGATTTGCCATTATAGAGGTGGTGGTTCCTGAGGCTAGACCAGTTGAGTCTAGTGTGTAAGGAGCGTGCAAACAAACAGTGCAGAAAATAACATGACAACAATAAAATCAATGAAAGTCCAAAGGAGAATCTCATTCCAGTGAGATAAAAATCACAATAGCATACATACTTCTGCTTGTAAATGGATTTTATTTACATATGCATGGTTTCACAGTGTTTATTTGACCAGAACACGTGCCACAAATGCATGGAAAGCATTTACCAAAAGCAAGAGCCAAGAGTTCAAGCTAAGGTTGTCAGTTATAAAAAATAAAAAATACATCTATGTCCCAATAAGCCTGGTGCTTAGGAAGGAAATCAATCAAAAATTACTGGCAAGCTCCATTCTTTTTCCCAATTTTTAGTCCAGCTTAGACAGTGTAGGAGTTTGCTTTCACTTTTTGAAAATGAAAAAGCAAGCAAGTTCACAATATTGGGTGTCAAGGACTTTTGTTTTCTGCCTAGGTTATTAAATCAAGTATCATAAAGAATGTTTGATTTTGACTTGTAGTACATTAAAGCCAACCACTTTAATACCGACACTGGCTACCCACTGCACACAATGTGAAAACGCCACCTTGTGCATGCTCGTACCAGCAAAAATAGAAAAGTAATTACAACAGAGGGTCTTCCTGAAGGGTGCTAAAACTGACACTTGAGAAGTCTGAGTTTGTGGGGTACATAAAATTTCTGCATGACTGTGCAAAAATGTTTTAAGATGCATGCTCTGCTGCAAAGACAGTCATATTCTAGCTGTGTGCTGTAAATTGTCAGTGTCAGTCCATTTATGTTCTATAAGCTTAGCTTCAGTTTGTCAGCTTTAGCTTTAAATATCACAGAAAATCAACTCTTAGCATTTATGTTCTCTAAATGTTAAAATAAACCTCTAAGGTACAAGTCAAGCAATAAAAGTGTATTTTATTTTTTAGGCAGAGGATGAATTTATGTATCACCAGAGCAAATTTCAGTTTATAATTAAAGTTTGAAAATCCTGACATTCAGCCCTAATCTCTGCTCTGGGGTGCTGTGGGTGTGCTTGATGAATGCACCAAAACCCCGTCCACATACAGGAAGGACACGCCTCCCTCAACTGTCAAAGACTGCAATCCAAATTCTTCAAATTCTGGCTTCCTGGGAGAGATAGATTGGGGTTTGAGGGCAAAGCTAGCAAGCAAGACAGCAGGCTGTTGTGCTGAAACATGTAGCAACCAGCAATAGAGTGGGTAATTTGAAAATGCTGAACTACTCATTGGTTTTATAGCAGTGTAGCCCTAGGAGGGTGGTATTATGTAAACCAACCTTAACGCCTCACCATGTCAGAAATTTAAGCCTGCCCCAGAATGAGTGTGTAAATACAGTAAAAAAATGTTGTTGTGGTCTACAATTCAGTCAAAACAGTCCTTACTCCTTTCATGTTAACAGCAACTTTTCTAATGAAAATATAAGATTTCAAGAAAGATTTTCAGAAACTAAATTCCTACCATTTCGGGTTCTATGTGTCTGTTTACCACTACAGTCCCGTGGGAAGTGATGATTCTTTCCACCAATCAGCAAACTGCAGTGTGACTATTGTTTATGTAGCTCCACCGTTTAGGAACGGAATGGTAAACTCGGCACCCCTACAGTAGGGTGCCAAAAAGTAGTACCGCATGGGTCGGTTATTTGGCACCTTTTCCTGAACTGTACCACTCAGTGAGAACAACCTAAAAGTAATGGCATTTTCAACTCTTTCACCAACTCGCCTTATCTTGACTCTACTTTTTTATTTCTACTGTCCATTAGGGGTGCAATATTTAATAATCATTATATCGTTATCAGCACATCTTAGCTTAAAAAGTTAAAAATCCAGCGCTGGATTAGCTCATCTGGAAGAGCAGGCATCGATAAACAGAGGCTCGTCCTTGATGCATTGGTTGCAGGAGTGCATTGTCCACTCTTTCTCCTCATTTTTCCTGTCTGTCTTCAGCTGTCCATTTCAGAATAAAGGCAAAAAAAAAGCCCCAACGAAGGGAAATACCCATATCAGCAGATATGGAAATTTCTGTCATTATTTACAGCAGATGTAGTAACAGTACATATTAGCAGTACGTATCAAGACTGTCCTTAAATATCAGTCAAAAATTCAACTGTACCATCTGGTACAGGTGGCTGCCTGGGGCACTACACACTTCAGGTTGCCCATCATGAGCCCCAAACAAAACAACTACCAGACCCTCTACTTTCAGCTTCAACTTGAGACAGACTAGACTCATAAACTTGATGACTTTGGACTCAACTTGACTGTATCATAATGGACCTACAACTTGACCTGGTCTTACAAACCAAAAACACATGACTTTGCTTGGACTTGAGTCTTATGACTTGAAAATGCTTGAGATTTTAAAGGTCTGAATGTTATAAAAAAGTGGCGCAAATCAGTTCGCTTGAATCAATCCATTTGTTGAACATTTTTAAGGGTTATTTTGGGGCTTTTTTGCCTTCATTTGGACAACTGAAGAGAGACAGGAAGTATGGGGAGAGAGGGAATGGGGGAAAACAGGCACCAAACAGTGCTAAGACCGGGACTTGATCTCGCAACCAGAGAGACAGGACTACAGCTTCTGTATGTGGGCACCTGCTTTAGCAACTCAGCTAAACTGGCATCAAATTTGTTTAACATTGATGCTACACTAGGAACAGTAGGCTGAGGCAAATAAATGTTGCAAGGTACACTATATTTGGGACTTTAGATTGGCTTGTTATCTGCAGAACTATAAGGTTGTCCCACCTCTGGTTGGATTCATGCACCCCTATCAGGACAACCCCACCTATGTTAACGAGGAATTATCAAAGTATAAACTGTAACAGAAAACAGGTTTACTGGTACCAAAATCATGTAGTCGAGCTGAGTCCAGCAAGTACCTCATATGATAATGCACCATTGTCTCTTTAGTCTACTCTGGGGTTACGAACCAAAGGACATGTCTTCCTCTTGACTGGCAACAACTGACATGTTTGACCACACTTTAAGAAGTTATATTAATAAAAAATATCTCTGCATTTCCAGAATAAGACATGTGAGGTCCTGAAAAGCTCAGACAGAGCATCTCTTCACAGACTGGTCTGCTGTTAAATGTTCAGGTAGCTGTCTGAGACACTTTAAAGGAGCTGTTAGAGATGACATCACCCTGGCCTGGAGCTTTTATACTAATAAATAAATGGGTTGAGACACTCTAATAGACCATTTCCTTCTCAGAGCTATCCCGCTGCCTGTAAGGCATTTACTGTAGACAAACCTCTCTGTGTGGATGTCTGTGTGCTGACAACACTCTGCTTTCAGCAAAATGTATTACAGACCTTAAACAGCACTGAATGAGCCGCTATTTTATCCCCCCAATACAAAATGCTGATTCTCCGTTTTGGGGTTAAATAGACGGGGCAAACACTTTTTGTTTTCATGTTAATCTGTGTCGTTTGTTGCCACTGCTGTTCTTCTCACTTCTTTTCTTTCTCACACTCGTTCATGTTGTTCATTAGCGGCAAACAATAGGCAGCCTGGCTCCCTCGCTCCTCGATGAGAGGAAAAATCACTTCATAAATAAACAGTCCTGCCCTATTCTTCTTCTGTCTCCCCACATGCCCTCCTCTCTGAAGCCCCATTCCCACACCAACCTCAGTGTCCTGTCACTGACGCTGCTGTCATTAGGGTGTCATGTGGAAACAACGCCCATTGTTAGCTGTGGATGTTAAAATATCCTGACAGTTTTCCAGCCAGAGAGCTTGTATTTAGCATATTAAAGGTTTTCATATTACACATATTACAGGCTGGCATGCTGACATGGAACTAGATCTGTAAATTGGAGCACTTTCTATCTTATCTGGGGGTAATTTTGATCCTCAACATGTTGGTAGTCACCTCATGTATAAGAAGTTTTCTCAATTTAAAGCCACAAAATGTGACATTTATGCACTGACATTTCTATAGTAACTGAAAATGTCTACTCCTACGTTTAATCTATTTTTGATTTGAGTTCTTACATTACCTTGAACATCTCCACTTGTTTTTAAAGCCAGTTTTACAGTTATAATAGGACTTGTCTTGTTGCAGTAGCTAACATGTCAGCACCTGTTAAAAGTGCACTTCCTGGTTCATGCTTTGAGCGGTCGCAGTTTAGTTTACTGAATTAGAACAACGCCTATTAATCAACATATTCACAATACACGTCAAAGTAAATATGCCAGAAGAAGGAAAGAAGCAACACAAGCCAGGAAGGCCACATTGAACTGCTGTTCTCCCTCATTTTGTGAAACTCCTCAAAGAAACCAATGGCAAGATGTTTGAAATGAATGAAGAAGAGGAGGGAGATGCGTGGTATCTACTTGTCAAATTATGTTATTATTTTGATTGAGAGCCCCCTGACAGTGGATTTTTCTTACTGTGCATTTTTATTGTATCAAAAGCTTCAAAACTACAAATCTGTTTGGTTTTGTGGTGCCCTTTATTCTCGCAGTGCAGCCATGCAAAAAAAAAAAAAAAAGAAAAAAAAAAGATTCATTGTTAAGCTTCAGTGTCAGCTCATCATACACATCCTTAATTTGAACATGGGGTTTTTATGTGACTCCCGATACCTCTGCCATCAGCCATGAATGGAACTGCAGTTTTCGGCACTTCATTTTTCAATGATGGAAGTTTGGAGCCAATGAAATATTCTCCCTCCCTCTCTCCATTATGCACTGACATAGTGTTAATTTTTGCAGCTGTTTTAAATTTAGTCTTAGTCTTTAGATAGAGTTGCTTTTTACTTTTGGTCACATTTTTGTTATTTCATCACTCTCAAATGTTTTAGTCAACTTTCAGTTGACAGAAACTCAAAAACATTTCAGTCCATTTTTAGTCAATAAAAAGTCCTTATACTTAAGTCAGTACTTTCAGTCACATTTATTTTTTAAAACTTATTTCTGGACATCAAATTTTAAAATCATGCTTAATGTAAAAAACAAAAGTAATTTGTTCACAATCAACACTTCAACTACTTTAAAATACACTGACATACCTTAGATATTGTGTAGTATAGTTATGGGACAAAATAGACCAAAAAAAAAAAAAAAAGGCACTAAACTCACTTTGTATGTGTGACACAGATTAAACAATAATGACTAAGACTTCTTTGCATAAACTTGTTCTCCCAATTCTTAGGGGAAAAATCATTATTATGTGAAAAAAGTCTTCAAAATATTTACATATTTACAAATAAAAGTCCTGGCACTTCTTTGAATTTGCTGAATGTGTGCCATTGATTAAATAAGTTCCTGTCTGCAGAGACACAGAGGGACACATCACAGGCTTTCTGTCTCCCTTTCTCTCCAATACAAGCTATTCAGGCTGTCTCCACTGTTAATACATGCACAGTTTGGCAAAGAATGATGCGACAACAGAACAGCCTGCCATTGTTTGTCAATGTGACAAAACAATATGGCGGATAGCATTCGCTGCTAGCAGCAGAAACGACTGAAGAAAAATCATTTAAAAAATAGATAAAAGGATGTTCAGTGTTAGAGTTACAAGTGTAGGTTTAAACTCCAGGAAGTCACCCAAGCTCCAGGCTAGCTACTGTAAGTGCTACAGAGTCATTAGAACGGCACAATGGAGGGCTTCCAGAGGCAAAAAATAATAATAATAAGTGGCTACGATATATAGTTCAAAAGTTATTTAAAGATAAAGTTATTTTTAGATAAATCACATTAATCGCAATTAACTAAGATCCACAATAAGTGAATCAAATTTTTGGTTGCAATTCATTTCATTTTTATTGTCCCTTTCAGCACACTTTGGTTAAGTCACTGCAGTGTCTCCTTACAGCCACAGTGGTGTAAAGTTACTCCATAACAGCTCCTTAATGTCCCATTTCACTTTTAGGAACCCACAGAAAGCTCAGTGGACAAGTCAGAAGTCATCTCAACCTTATGTTGTCAAACATTTACCTTTTTACTATTTCTCTACTTCTTTTCATACCATAACAACTAACTTTTTTTGTGGTGAAGTTCATTATATAATATTTGATCTGCCTAAAAAAAAAAAAAAACAGGTCTGTTTCCTAACAGGAAGTCAAGTACTGAGTAGAAAAGTTCAAAATGGCATCAACAGTTTTGAATGCAAAAAAATAGAATTTGAAAAATATATGATCAAAAGGATTTAAATCACTGAGATTAACCACAGAAAATGTGGGATAAACAACATTTTTAATCATTTGACATCCCTAGTTTTTACTGATTATATTGAAGAAATATGCTGGATTTCAAACATCCAACAGTCCAGCCCAGACTTTTTACTGTTAAGTTTCTGTGACAAAAACTAAAGCTACTTTTCATCAGCATTTTTAACCACCAAAGATACATCTTTACTCTAAGCCCTGTCTTCCTTATGGAAAAAAATTAACACTATGCTAGTGTACAGAAAATAAAGTAACACCGGGCCCTCTGTTTTTTTCACATTTTCCCTCTATTTCACCGTCCTGCCCTCTCAAATGGCCCACAGCTTCTCTTTTATAATTCATGCATCTGTTAAGATTTTTTGTAACTCTCAAACCTAGCCCCCTCCTCCCCTCCCCCGTCATCCCTCCCTCCTCTCCTCTTCCTGCTCCCCCTCCTCCAGTGAACCAGAATGCCATTTCAAGCATGTCTAACCACGGGGAGCCTTTTAAAAACTGTGACAGCATTTGCCCCCAGTCTCCCACTAGTTGTGTGCGAGGGTGGCTGTGTGCATGTGTGAATAATGACGGTCTGTAATGATCTGTGTGAGGGATACCAAGCAGGAAGGACAGGATATCATATGTGGATTTAAACTTAAAGGTAGTCATCTCTACCTTAAAAACAGATGGACACAGGCACACAAACACATAGTCTGCTGCTATTCTTTTACAGTGACACCCTCATGCTGGGCCGATGATGAATGGCTCAGACTATCAGAAGCGAAGGATGAGCAGTTAAAGTGAAAGAGAAAGAGGAGAAAAGAAAAAGCTGCTGACAGGAAAAACAAAAGGAAAGATGGGAGAAGAATGACGGTTTTCTCAGGAGTCTGGAGGAAAGATTTCTACACTATTGAGAAAATAAATGATGGGTGGTGACCTTTGGAAAGGAGCTGAGAGAAAGAAAAGGTGTGGGAAAACAACGACATGATGGACGGAAGGGATCTGAGGATGAATTAAATGAAGCTGCCGACAAAAAAATGTCTTATTTGGATCAACACTAAAGTAACAATATAAAGTAAAGAAAGAAAATGACACTGTTAGTTCTGACGGCTTCTGTTTTCATATGCTAATGTCATCTGAGCTCCCTTTACTCATTCAGATGATGTGTCTCAGTCAGTGCTCGGGGTCAATAAGCACCATGCTCAGCGTTCACTCTCTCATCACTTTTGACAAGCTGTCATAAACCAACAGCTTCACATGTCAGCAGCTTTAAGCATCAACGTGGTAAAGAAAGTCAAGTTTGCTCCCAGGGTGTTAAACGTTGCTGAGAGTGTGAAAATAATGAAAGAATAAAGGTGAGAATGCAGTGTTTCCCGCAGTGCTTTGTAGCTAAGGCGGCTACCCCGGCAAAATGCATCCTGCACCCTAACATCAGGGAGGGGAGTGCAAACACTGACAAAGAAAGGGTTGGAGGACATCTGTGCTGTACAGTGTGCAGTGTCTTCCACACATGGAGAATACTTCAACAGGCCACCCAGGTATATTTACGGACACCCAAGTATATTTCCCAATTACTATCTGTGCATGTATGAGAGGAATCTACTGGTACATCCTTTCAAAAAATGCACCACCTGGTTGAGTAATTGATGTGTTCTGAGGGTAATTCAGTCAGGATTGCAGTTATAATTTTTTCTCTTTATTAGCAGTTATTAATTTTGCCATTATTTAGATTCAGCAGTGTGGCTGTTCTGGGATCCCCTGCCCTTCCACAAGCCTATGTAAAAGCATCAAGAAGGAACAGCACATGTTCCTGCTCTTCCTGTGCCCACAAGGAAAGCCTGAGGCAGGGAAGGAAGCAGCAATAAACCCAGAGCAGAGCATGGCATTGATTAAGTCACATGTAGCATAAAGGAGGAGCTGGGGTGGAGGAGGGTTGCAAAAAACAGCTTGCAGAGGGAGCAGCGAAGCATAGCCAGGCTAGAGCAGTTTAAATATGGAAGCATAAGAGCAATTAGCCAGTTGCGCGTTTAGAGTGAATCAGCTCGTTGTCAGCTGATGAGGACTTGCATGAGATTAACTGAGCTTACATATATGGCAGCACTCAACTCTGTGGACTTGCTGAAGTAATGTTATATGCTTGATACTGGAAGGCTCACACTTTCAAGTTTTCTCCATTTGTGGATAATGGCTCTCACTTTTTCACATTTCAGATTTTAGGACTTTTTAGGTGTTATGTGCATGTGGGAACATGCTCAAGTCCCAAAAAACTTGGTAATATACTTGACAAGGCTAATCTTCAACCAAAAACATAATGTGAATGTTATTAAGGGGAGCGTGGAAGCTTTTTTTTTTTTTAAAACAACCCCACAAGCCTCCAACATTGTAAGAGGACTCAACCCTGCTTTAATAAAACAGGAAAAAGACATCAAGTTTGGAACAATGTGATATATAAGGACTTTTCTGCTTCTCAAAAGTTAACAACTAACGAAACAGTAGCTGCTTGTGGTACATTAACATTTCCATATACGTATATGTAAATGAACATGGCGTACTCATGGCGTCACATACGGACATGTTTCTCTGAGGGATTTCCATCAGTGCCGCAGGATTTTAAGACCACCTTACCTATACCTGCTTCACTCTTAAAAGCGTTTATCCCTTCATTTGATGCGTGAACTGACTAACTGACGGGGGATTAAATTCATTTTAGAGAAACACCTCTGTGGCACAGCACCACATCTGCTAATCCCCACCCATTCACTTCAGTGTGTCTTTAAACTAACAAGCAGTTTAACATAATCTGCTTTAAGCCCGTCCATTCACTCCTATTTACTGGTGCATTTACATAGCAATCCTTTCTGCCTGAATGCTCCGCGGAGAGAGACACACAGAGAGGGAGGGAGAGAGCATATGCATGGATGTATATGGGAGAGCTCCTCTTCCTACAAACTTCTCTGACACAAGGAAACATCAGTGGTGGCTGGATGGGTCAAAAATTTGGATAAATGTTCAGAAATGGTGAGCAAATATTACTCCGTCCTGAAGAAATAAAAAGGAAACAGTGAAAAAAGTTTTTTTGAGCAGCTGTGAGGAGTTTGTGTAAAAGATTTATGATGGAGACGAGTAGGGAGGGCATGAAAACTGTTGGAATTTTAAAAGGAGCGCAGTGGAGATGAGTTAGTGCAAAGGATGAAATGAAAGAACTGCATGATCAGTGTTAAATCTTTTCACCCAGAGTTACAACATCTCCAGTATGTAGTCCCATCTATACCAGGGTTCAGGAAATGTACTTTGCTGGTCAAACAAACTGGACTTTGGGGGCTTGGCACAAAGAGCCCCTAGTGTGGGGTGTGCTGTGCTGGTTGTCTTGTTGGACACAACACACTGTAAGAACAAAACCATTAAATTGTCCATTATATTTCATCATGTGAGAGATCTGTTACATTGTCTAAATTGGTTAATATCATAAAAACTGTTATTCAGTTCCAGGCTTAAGGGAAGTCATGAAGAGGGATAACAAAGCAAAGGAAGCAAAGACGATGAAGCGGCAAAGGAGGAGAAGTCTGTCAGGTCCACCTCTGACCCCAGCACTGATTTGTTCTCCATTGACCTTTCACCTTTAGAGAAAATCCCTCCTTGCCACTCCCGGAGGATCCTTTCTCAGACAAGTCAGTGAATGGCAATAAAATGGAGTCCAACCATGTAAAGCCTAATTTTCATTTAGTTGGAACATTTATGGGCTCTGGGTTTCTAAATCAGTCTGGACAAGTGAATGCTATTCTTCACATGGTTTTGTGTACTACCAACAGATGAAAAATTTGCTGCCATTATTAAATCTTATCGCAAAATAAAGAAAAAGTTACACATGTGCTGGGACTAAAGATGCTCAGACAAAAAGAATAAAATTGCATTACACTGATTTCTTCTTCAGTGGTGCAACATCTCAAATCGTTCATACATTAAATCACTGTAATACAAATTCTAATGTGTTTATATTTGGGAGGATGGGGTAAATAATTTCCAGTGAATGTAAGATACAACTGCATTTAATTGACTTGTCTAACAGAAAACTATTAGGAAACAGTTAAAACAGAGCACAATTTATATCACAATGAATCACAGGGTCTGAAAATCTTGCATCAATTGACCAGATTTCATTTTTGTCATTGGCTAATACACCTGTTCAAGTCAGAGAATGATTGCACCAATTGGTGTCATTTAAGGAGAAAGTTTAAGTGACTGCATACCTGTTAAAGAATTTAGATTTCTGCAAACTCAAAGTGGGTTTTCTCCGTGTGGAAGCCAGGTGGGCTTTCATGTGGAGAGACTTCTGTCCAGCCACTCTGCTATAAAGCTCAGATTCATGGAGGGCTGCAGTGACGGTTGTCCTTCTGGAACTTTGTCCCATCTCCACACAGGATCTCTGGAGCTCAGTTAGAGACCATTGGGTTCCTGGTCACCTCTCTTACTGAGACCCCCTGATTGCTCAGTTTGACCAGGCGACCAGCTCTTGGAAGAGTCCTGGTTATGCCAAACTTCTTACTTTTTAGAATTATGGAGGCCAATGTGCTCTTGGGAACCCTCAGTGCAGCAGAAAGTTTTTTTTACAGCTTTCCCCAAATCTGTGCCTTGCAACAATCCTGTCTCTGTGCTCTGCAGGCAGTTCCCTTGACATTACGGCTTGGTTTTGAGCTCTGATATGCATGGTAAGGTATGAGGCCTTCTATAGAGAGGTGTGTGTCTTTCCAAATCATGTCCAATCAGGTCAAATTATCACAGGCGGACTCCAATCAAGGCGTAGAAACATTTTAGCAAAGATTGAGAGAAATAGGAGGAACCTGAGGTAGATTTTAAGTGTTTTCGCAAAGAGTCTGAATACTAATGTCAATGTGATATTTCAAGGTTTTTTTTTTTTTATACATTTGCAACAAGTTCTAAAATTCTGTTTTCCATTTGTTGTGATGTGGTGCAGAGTAGGACTGGGAAATTAATCGAAAATTAGATTAAATCACACTATGGCCTGCTGCAATTTTCAAATCACAGAAGTTGCAATATTTCTTTAACCTGAAATCTGAGTCAAAATACAGTTTAAAAACTTTTTTTTTTTTTTGCAGCAGAGACATCATGCATTAACTATTGTGCAATCATTCAAGATCCATTTTTTTAGAGTAGTCAACAAAAATTGCTTCTTTCTTCATTTTTGTACATTTTTCTGATTAAATATGAGGATGACATAGAAGTTGTCATTCCCTTCAATACAATAATTCATATCAGATTTGCAATACAAGTCAAAATCATCACAATTAGATATTTTTTCAAAATAGTTCTGTCCAAGTTTTATCTAATAGTGTGTTAGTTATAATATACTAGTAGAATGATTAATTTTTTGTGTTTGCTGGAAAATACACAAGACGAGGAACTTAAGGAATAATTGCTTATCAGATCGCAATATTGGTGGAAAAATCACAATCAGATTATTTTCTTAAATCGTTCAGCCCTAGTGCAGAGTGAAGATTAATGAGGATAAAAACATTGTTTTCAACTGTATCATCAGGCTGCAACATAAGAAATTGTTTTTCAAAGCAAGGAGGGTCTGCATTCTTTTTAGATGCACTGTACTTTTGCTTTTCATGGGGACGGTCTCTGAAAGTTTTGAAGGACACTGGCATTCTGTACATTCTCCACAGTTCTCTTGCTGGGCTTTGACCAGGAGGTCTGACAGCAAGAAAGTTGGAAGAAAGCAAGACAGAGGCTTTAACATGGCCAGTGCTTAGGTGAGAACAAAGGCTGGGCAATTTATCGAAATTAAGATAAAATCGCAAAATGTCTTAATGCAGTTTTTTAATTAAAGAAGGAAGGAAGAACGTGTTTTAAAATACCAGATTAATAAAGAAAAGTCAGCAGCGATGTTATGCTGATGACGTCATGTAAATATTTACTTGTCCTTGTTTCTGTGTGTGTGTTTTTTTTAAATGACATAAAAATGATCATTGCCTCCAATGGAATAATTCATGTCAAATTTGCAACAAGTCAAAATAATTGCAAAACCGTTCAGGCCTAGTGAGAACACAGTGCATGGATCAGTGAAATGGTTCTCCCCGTGGTTCTGTATACATGAGAAAAGAGTAGTCTGGCCTCATTAATAAAGGAAGACTGTATATTTCAACTGGATTTTCCCTTGGGGATTACAGTAGTATGCCTTCCTCTCCTTTTACAGAGACGTCTGTTCATCCTCAGTCATCCAGGTCATCATAAATCAAAGTTTGATCTGAAAAGCAGCATGGCTTGGTGGAAGTTCTTGAAGATATTTCGCCTCTCATCTGAAGAAGCTTTCAAGAACTTCAACCAAGTCCAGTTCCCTTTAGATCAAGCTTTCAGAAACTGTAAAGAACCCTACACATTTTAAAATCCCATACCAGCCCCCTACATAGGGCTTGAAAGAGATCACGCTAGTATGTGTTACAAAGAAAACTCAGTTTGCCAATGAAACATGAGATTTCATTTGAAGTTATTGGGACTATGATCTTTAACACACAAACACACGGTGAGGTAGGTGTCAAGCCATTTAAACTTAATGAAGGGCTAATGCTAGACTGGGACTGGCTTTTAAAGCTTGTTACTGTCATTGTGAAAGCACTCGCTGTATCACTTTACAGCTGCTGTAAAATCATTGACAGGGATAGGTGTGGCCCAGGCGGGGTACAACAAAACTGAGAACCAGGATCAGAAAGGCACGTCTGTAATCCTGATATCATAAAAATAACAATTATTCTTAATTGCTTATTTGAAAAGGATGAGTGAGTTTTTCCCTGAGCCATCTGGCAGAAGTAGAGTTTCTATAGGATTTCTATGTGGCTGGTGTCCTGTTACTTTGCTCTGAGGCACACAGATGTAAAGTAAAACCAAACATTAAGGGCTCAGATTTACTTTGAGAGTTAGCAGTGTCATAAATAAATCATGAGCAAGCTTATATAAAATCAAACGCAGTCAGTTCAAGAGGCTGATTGATATGACATTGATGAGAAGGACTGTAGGTCTTTGGAAGCAAAATTAACCCCCTCACCTCCTCATGAAGAGGAGAGGGCAGACTTGTTGGAGAAATTTGTGTTTCTCTGTAAGGGTGGTATGCTAAAAATGTCTTGTTGATGTAAAAACACATTCAGCAGAAAACAGGAGTCGTGTGGCAGCTTCTCCATGAGTGGGAGCTTAAAAAGAGAGCAGAGTCGTCCCACCTGCTATGTGGGATCTCTGCCACTCACGTTTCTGATTCATAAATCTCAAACAGCTCACAAAATAAGTAAGGATCATGATCTGGATCCACGCAAGAACATTTCTTAAACACCCACAATAACAGGCCTACGCCTGGGTTTCCATCTGTCACACCGAGGATTTGGAGACGGCGTTAACTGCTGTGTTTGTCTTAATTTAGGGAACTGTTTATTCTGATATTTTGCCATGCACCTTTTATTAAAATGCTGCTCATCAGAATTCTAATAAAATCAGAATGAGGGCTGCATCTTAGCCTTTTTAACTCTGAAGTATAACCTCAGTTCCAAAAGACGTAAATTAAAACAGAATGCATTAATTTACAAATCTTATAAAGCTATATTTTATTCACAGTAGAACATAAACAACATACCAGATGTTTAATCTGAGATATTTTAGCATTTCATGAAAATATTAGCTTGAATTTAAAGGAAGCAACATATCTCAAAAAGTTGGGATGGGGCAGCAAACGGCTGGAAAAGTAAGTGGAACTCATAAGAAACAGTTGAAAGAGCATTTTGCAACTAATTTGGGTTAATTGTCAGCAGGTTACTGACGTGCCTGGGTATAAAAGGAACTTTTCAGGGAAGATGGGCAGAAAATCTGCAAATAAATGCATCTAAAATTGTGAAGCAATTTTACAAAACTGTTCCTCAGTGTACTATCTCTATCCTCAATGCAAAGGTGGCATAGCACTAAAATTCTGTACTGGAATTCACTGCATGGGCTCAGGAATCGTTGTCTGTTAACACAGTTCACTGTAACATCCACAAATGCAAGTTAAAACTGTATCATCCAAAGAAGAAGCCATATGTGAAGATGATCTAGAAATGTGGGCCAAAGCTCATTTAAAATGGACTCCGGCAAAATGGAAAACTGTTCTGTGGTCAGATGAATCAAAGTTAGACATTTTTGTTGGAAACCACTGACGCCATGTCCTGTGGACTAAAGGGGAAAGGGACCATCCAGGTTGTTATCAGTGCACAGTTTAAAAGCCTACATCTCTGATGGTATAGGGTTGCATTAGTGCCTATGGCATGTACAGCTTTCACATCTGGAAAGGCACTATCAATGCTGAAAAGTGTATAGAGGTTTTAGAGCAACATATTCTCCCATAAAGACAACGTCTCGTTCAGGGAAGGTTGTGCATATTTCAGCAAGACGATGCTGAACCACATACCACATCTATCACAACAGCATGGCTTCACAGTGGAAGAGTCCGGATGCTGAAGTGGCCTGCCTGCAGATCAGACCTTTCACCAAGAGAAAACATTTGGAGCATTATAAAATGAAAAATCCAACAAAAGACTCAGGACCGTGAAGCAGGTAGAATTCCAAATCAGACAAGAATGGAACAACATTCCTCTCCGAAAACTCCAGCAAATAGACTCCTCACCCCCCAGATGTTTACAAACTGTTGTGAAAAGAGGAGGGGTCTCTTTTAACTATTTTAAAAAGTAGAGTGAAGGTGATGGAGGAAGGTGCATCAGGTTGTAGGTGTTCTGACAGATGATTTTAGCTCAGTGCTGGTTGATCTCTGTAACTGCTGTTTCATGTCTTGCCCAGGGGACTTTTGTGAAAGGATTTCTAAATCTCAACAAGGTTTTCCTGGCTAGGTAAATTTCATACAAACTCTTACGCCCATCAACAACTTCATGAGCAGTTTTTACCCCAAAACCACTGATAACATGTAATTCCTGTAAAATATTACACTGCAATATCATTTTTTAATTTTCTTCTTCATTTACACAAGTGCAATAATATTTACATATAATTGCAATTATCACTACTCTATGCCTATATATAAACATTGGTACTTTGCATGCCTGTTTTGAACTAGTGTGTGAGTACATGTGCTCAAAGTTTTCTTTTTGCTTAAATGGATTACTTTGGGGGCATTTCCACCTTTCGCACCCTATTGCTCTGTTTTTATTCAGAGTCTGCAGTTCATTTGCAGTAAGAACATGAACCAACCTTTATCTATCCAAACTGCAGAATGCATTGCTTTTTTAGGTTAAAATTCTTGCAAAAAAAATTCATAAAATCACAGAAAATTCCCATCCCTGGTTGTCAGAGAACCTTAAAGCAGCAAAATCTCTTCATTCAACTTAGCTGATAATACTACTCTCCCTTTCCTCTTCACTGAATGTTTTTGAGGGATTTGCATGATTAAATGAGCCACATTTTCAGATGGTAAATCCAGGATTCCAGTTTAATCTGAATCACTCACATCCCTGGATATGAGGAGTCCATTGTTTGAAATACAATATAACACTACATGATCACTATCTACAACAAGAGGCAGAAAATGAGGAAGCTTGAGATTTGAGAAGTGAAAAAATCTTCGAAGTTCAACGGGAGTTCAGGTATGATGTAGAGGAAGCACATGTCTGTCATGAGGTTAAATTATTGCACACATCCAGCACTAATAATGAGCTAAGACAGTATTTTGTTGCCCTATTTTGAGTATTTTTAAATGACAGCCACATGAAAAGTGCAGAAATATCTGTGTGCTAATCCCCAAAGTTGTTCAACTTCTCTTTTTCACCTTTGCCATGTGAGGCCACAGAACACTGATTTACAAGCCTGAGGTTCTCTTTCCTCTAATTAACCGTTTTAAAGTAACTCAGTTTTGTCCTGAAAGGGTGGAGAGGACCACCTAAAGTGGCAGCTTACGCTAATAAAAGAGCTACACATGTTCCCGGGGCTGATGACAACTGTTCCTCCAGACAGGAATAGCAGAGCCCAATAAAACCTTTCTGTCTCTATTCAGCGCTGCTTTCTCCTTCTCACACACTCACACACCTGCCAAACACAATGCCTCTTTGAGTCCATGTATAATTCCTACACATGCAGGCTGGGCGTTGTGTGGTTGGAGAATTCGTAATGTCATCACGTGAAAATGTTGGCTTTGACAAACAGTTTAAAAATAAAAAGAAGAATCTGATTGTGTAAAGTAGGACAAAGCTGAAGCTCCAGCAAGATGCGATAGCAGTGATGACCAGAAGGATCATTTATGGAAATGATTTCTAAAGAGATAGGGCTGTTAAAAAGGGACTGAGAATGAGAAGAAATCTAAAAAAGGAAAAACACGACACAGGTACTCAAAATAAGACAATGGAAAATAAAAGGAAGACAAAAGAAAATAGAAGACAATAGCGATGAGAGGAGACAAACCGTGCTTTGACACTTGCACAAATCTCTCAAAATTCTTGGATCGGGCTAAAGTATATTCAGTGTCAGCATATCGAGTAGTTAATTCTTCTGTTATTTTTTGCTGACAAATACCCCATATTTGAGCATGGTTGCATTCACATCTCTTATGTTCTGTGCCTAAGGACATATACAGTGTTCCTGGTTGATTGGTTGGTTGGTTGGTCATTTGGTCAGCTTGTTGGTTGATTGGTTGGTTGGTCAGTTGGTTGGTTGGTCGGCTGGTTGGTTTGGGCTGATTGGTCGGCTGGTTGGTTGGTTGATTGTTTGCTTGGCTGGCTGGCTGGCTGGTTGGTTGATTGTTTGCTTGGCTGGCTGGCTGGTTGGTTGGTTGATTGTTTGCTTGGCTGGCTGGCTGGCTGGTTGGTTGGTTGGTTTATTGGTCTGCTGGTTGGTTGATTGTTTGGTTGGCTGGTTGGTTGGTTGGTTGATTGGTCGGCTGGTTGATTGGTTGGCTGGTTGGTTGGTTGATTGGTTGGTTGGTTGATTGGTTGGTTGGTTGATTGGTTGGCTGGTTTGTTGGTAATTTGCTTGGCTGGTTGGTTGGTTGGTTGATTGGTTGGCTGGTTGGTTGGTTGGTTGGCTGGTTGGTTGGTTGATTGATTGGTTGACTGGTTGGATGGATGGTTGGTTGTTGGTTGGTTGGTTGGTTGGGTGGGTTGCCTGAGAGTTGTTAAGTGCATACATCCAGTTGCTGCCAACGTGTAGAGGGACAGAAAAGGGAAGTGACGGGAAGGCAGTGGGGAAAAATATAAGATGGGAAGAAAAATATATTTCTCCCAATCTTTAATTTTCATTTAAGAATAGAAGAAAAGACAGTGAAACACTTGACAGAAGAGAAGAGAAGAGAAGAGAAGAGAAGAGAAGAGAAGAGAAGAGGAGGCCCTGTTACGGTGGCTGTTTAGGGCCAAACATAGCAAGGTGACACCCGGGGCAGGGGGCCGACCTACAAACCGCCAGTAACCTCCACACCTGCATGAACAGACTGACAAACACTAACTTATTCACACACCATCGCCCACGACACCAGCTCCTCTAAACCTGCCAAAGGCCACGATTTGACCGCCGGATAATACCATCTGTTAGGAACAACACTGCTGCTTTGTGATTTTTCTCTTCATAGACTTTACCAAACAATCTGACACATACTGCCAGGGATAAAAACGGTTGTACTGAAGACTTCAAAGAGCAGAGATGTGAGAGAGGTTAGAGGCAAGGGCATGAATGAAGGGAGGGAAGATGGATGTGATTTGATTAAAACAGGCACTATGGAGCAAAGAAAGGGAGGAAGAAGAGAGACAGTGAGAGCAATGCAAATCAATTTATGGACTTCAGTACAGTGGACTGACAAGACAACACTTCTAAACACTAGCTACTCTACAAGACAAAACAATAAAAACCAATGAGACTCCAATTTAAAGGTTTCGCTCCATTTGTGTGGTTGTCATGCTTAAATTTAACTTGATTAATTCAACATGCAAACAGAATTAGCATGACTTATTCAAATTCAATGGATTCTGGGATGGCACGACCTGCTCATAGACAGTAAAACACTAAACAGCGTAGCAACAGGATTTCTGGTTATATTACTCTTATGGAATTTGCTTGAGACAACAAGATAGAAATGAAAGCTCTCAGTTATTGCTTCAATGATTTTCTCAGTTTAATCTTGATTGTCTTTGTCTCATATTGGTCTTAGTAGTGCTGCTACAGGTTTAGACTGCAGGGGTCATGGCATAAAGAGTTTATACCATATTACTGCATCTACAGTCTGAATCTAGAGAACTGAATCTAAGAGAAACTCTGCTCTCTTAAAATGTTGAGTAATGATCCTCTCTATTCCATTATCACCCTGGCTGCTAATGCTAACACAGCATCATTCTGTTTTCTATCAATATAGTTATTATTGACACTGTCAGTTTTATCTGACAGTTTTCTGATAAATTTGTGGCCATGACAGACAAAAAAATTCATCTTCCAATTGTTGTTTTGTTGTTTCTCTTGTCCCTCTCTCTGCATTCCCCTCTGTCTCTTCCTGCATCTCCCCCACCCACTACCTCTCCTACCCCTTTCCAACCTCAGCACAGCCTTGGCAGAAGGCTGTCAACATGAGCCTGGTTCTGCTTGTGGTTCCTGGCCTTTAAAGGTAAGGTTTACCACGAGACAAAATATCACTAGCGCTAAGCTCATGGTGATTAGTGCTGGGTCTTTATAATAATTCATAAAAGAGTGCAGTCTAGATCTGCCCACCTTGTGAAGTGTCTTCAGCTTTGAATTAGCACTATACAAATAAAAACAGATTGATTGATTGATTGATTGATTAAATTCCCACTTCCAAGGCTTGTCACACACTAAACAATGTTCAAATCTTGAATTATTTAAAAAAAACTTTAGAGACCACAGATATAAGGATAATGTCAAATGAATTTTGATCTTATAATCCTCTAAAGTGGCTCTCAAATGGTGTGGAAAGGTACACTGATGAGCCTTGAGGCAAGTTTTGGTAAAAGAGAATAAATGATCATGACAAGAGATAGATAAAATCCCAAGAACCCTAGATTAAAAATCAAATTGTATATAAAATATGAAATAGAATAAAATACAACAATGTTTGAGATGATACTAATAGTCTCAGAAAAAAACAAACTTTTTTAGGTGTGCCTTGGGCCAATAAAGTGTGAAAACCACTGCTCTAAACTCTCACAAACTTTGGCCGGACCACAAGACTAGGTAACTGTTATTTAAAGTAACAAATTCAGGAGGGGTCTAGCTGCAGACTGCAGCTAGATTACAGCTCCTGCAGACCACAGCTGTGGGACACACCACCATTGTCAGGATAGAAATGCTAGAATGTGCAGCTATGCTGTATTTCCCATATACTGCTGTAGCTACATTAGCTTTGGCTACATTGCTAAACCACAATAAAAGCCAATGTAGTTACGTTAGCTCCATAGGTAATGTAGTTACACTGGCTTACATAGTAATGCTAACAATGTCAGAAGACTGTTTAGTTTTATTAGACGTTATGTTATTACCATTTGCATGCCAGGTTTGGAATTCTTTAACATTTGGTATCCTTATCCTCACTGTAACTCCAGCTTAACCCCTTTAATCTGATTATATTATGGAGGTTTTTACATGTATTTCTGTCCTGGCAGTGGTTGTGTCTGACAGTAGTGGTCTGCAGAGCAGGTGTCTGAGAGGTGGACTGCAGTCACACTGTCTTGATGATTTCACAATAGAGATTTCACACATACGAGCTCACGGAAACAGAAACGTGATCAAATGTGACTTCAGAAGAAAAACAAACATGGAGGATGATCCTAATCCTCAGCTGGCTGTCGTGGGGTGCACTAAATTTTCAGCAAAATACGAAAAAATCAGAAAAGGCCATGGTTGATGCTGGCTAAAATGAAAGTATAGTTGTGTTTTGAGTTGTGAGTTGTGAGAGCACATAATGAAGTTGGAGGTCATTTTGCTCCAACTGACAGTGGAAGCATTTCTGTGGAATAGCACAGCCATGAACAGCTGATAACTTGAGATCACAAGATCACAGGTGACCTACAAGTTCATACAGGAAGGCTGTGCAAACAACAGCAGATTTTGCCCTTCTGGAGTTGACAACTTGTGCAACAGGATGAGACATGTTGGTATAGGGATGATTTACTATCAGTTGTCTTTGCATTGGGTGGTATTCTGAAGTTGAAAAGAAGCGTTGGGCGTTCTTCCTCCTGCTTAGGTTGATCTACTCCATGTGATTTGTGTTTGTGTCTTACTTGGTGTCGTTTGGCAAAGCTTAGTTGAGCTGCAAAAGCAGAGACATTACTTTATTGCTGAGTAATTAAGGGAATCACTTCATACCTTCTCAATATGTCAAAGTTTCCTTGTATCATGCCCAACAGTGTAACTACCACAGAAACACGGTGTCCATCAGGACAGTTTGTTGCATCTCTGCTGACCCCTCACAGAATGTACAGCCCAAGTTTCTGATGTTAACAGAGCCGGACAGGAAGGAGGGACAACGGGCCACAGGGAGGGAAGACAGAGCCGGGCAGGAGTTGAGTCGGACGGGGGGAGGTGATGGGAGCAAAGTGGGGTGTCGGAAGGGTGGCGGGGGGGCATGAGGGTCTGCTAGGGGTGAGTGGCGCAGTGGGATAAGAGCGTGGGGAGTTCATGCCCCCGCCAGGCCCTTTTCGCACTGCATAAACAAAGAGATTACAGTGAGAAGGGGCTCCGCCGCTAACAAGCGGGGGCACCGCACACACATAGACACAACCAGTGACACACACAGTCACATTCATATAGGAATCAAACACACACACACAATACAGAAAGCATATAAAGACACACACACACACACACAAGAAAAAAAAAAAAAACGTGCACATCCGAACACAACATGAACACAATAAACTGACACACAGCTAACAAGAAGCATCACAACATAGTGGCGCCACCTGTCTCCTCTTCAGCAATTAATGAGCTCCCGGCTCCCGGGATGCTACAACGAGGTGGCAATTAGCAGGGAACAGAGAGGGGGAGTCATGAAATGAGGGAGAAAAACAGACGATGGAAGGGGGGTGAAGGGGTTAGGAGGAGAGAGAGATGAACAAGAGAGAAAATAAAAGGTTAGAAAAATAAAGACGGAATAATGACTAAAACGTGAAGAGGAGGAGGTGCTCAGAAAGCCTAACAGATCGCAACTCACACTAAGTTTTGTACCGGAAAGACAAATTATCTGAACAATTGTTGTTTTCCATTGAAAGTGTTGTTGGACTGGCTGATTATCAGGGCTGATTAATGACATTTTAATGATTGTCTCTCTCAAGGCTATAAAAGTTTTGGGCTCTTTATTAGTTCTTCAGTTGTTTTAGTTCTTCTAGTGGTATAAGGAAGTGTTGTAGTACTTGAGAACGGTCTTGGTCTTGAGACCGGTCTCAAGACCCCCCCACACAATGATGATAGGAAGGCTGAACATGTATACAAAAATGTTACAGATTGTACCATCAGCTTACATGTCCCTCCACTCTTCTCATGAGGTGTTTCACCCATCCTCCAGACCGTTTTAGATCATGTGTAACTACAAATATTCCCAAATCCACCAGATTCTTAAGAACATACATGAGCGTGCCGCTGCTGTCTTCATTGTTTTGAACAAGCATTTGTACTGTCACCAACATTTTCTCTCCAAATATTTATCGCTATAAACTTTATGACTCTGCAAACACTTTCCTCGTGACATTGACGTCTCTGCAGGCTCTATAAATTCTTAAAGTAGGGAAGCGAGTGGTGTAATTGTTTAATGTTATTTGGGAGGTAAACAAAAGTCCTCCAAAGCAACGCCCCTGGAACATCTGCCAGGACCATCACCAGTTAATCCAGCACCAGTTAAACTGGCACCCCAGGGCTTGTGTGTGAGCTGACAGTGATAGCTAACGTGAGTAAACATTAGTTGGCCTAATGATATTATATGAGCTCAGTGCTCACTACACTGCAGTAACTCATGCTTTAGTATAACACTCCTTTTTTCAGAATGAAGAAATAAGTGTGCATATCCATTTTGTTTGAAGACATACAGTCTTTAAACTGGAGGCTGGTATGCTCTTTACGGGGGCCGATGAACTGGGATGCGCATCTTAGTTTGTTAGCTTGATGCCAGCTGTCATAATTGCATGTAACACCATGTCTACTCTGCAGCACTGCATGCTTACAATCCACATTTCACTGATGAAATATCATTTCTCTTATTCATCTAGTGCTTTTATTTTGAATGCAAGGGGTGGAAGTATGGTGCTTTGAATTAGCAAGCCCCTGACGGCTTTGAGCCGCATAGTTTTGCTTCCATGTTTAAAAATGTCAGAGCGTAACATTTCAAACACAGATATACACGTGCATCTCAAAAAATCTGAATATCAAGAAAAAGTTTGCTTTTTTCCCTGTGATTTAAATCAGTAAGTTAAACTTCCATAAGTCAGTAGCCCTGCTGGGGTGTTATGAAGCCCAGGTTGCTCTGACAGCAGCCTTTAGTTTATCTGTATCGTTGAGTCTGGTGTCTCTCATCTTCCTCTTAATGTTTCCCAGAGATTCTCTATGGCAGTGGTTTTCAACCTTTTCTTTCTTGCCCAAGGCACACCTAAGATCAAGCCAAAACTTCAAGGCACACTAAATCCATATCTATATAAAATTGCCTTTTAAATAATGTTACAGTAAAATTAGCGTAAAGCATTAGTTCAGGCAGGCCACAGAGTCCAGCACTGCTAAATAACTGAGATCACCTGATCACACAGAAGCCCTGATCAGCTGATAGCCAGCTGATGTGCTTTTGAGCACGCTTTTGATTAATCGTTCTCATGCTGCCATATTTAAACTGCTCGAACCTGGCTATGCTTTGCTGCTCCCCTCTGCAAACCACTTTTTACAACCCTCCTCCACCCCAGCTCCTCTTTCCTAAAACAGCCATATATTTGAAAGTTCAAAGTTCAAAATATGCTTTAATGGCATGAATGGTTAAAACCTTTGCTGCCAAAACAGAGTGCATAAACAAAACAAAGCAAATAATAATTATGACAATCACTATAACACAACTGATAATAATAAAATATTTACAAAAAAACCCAAAACAAAACACAAAGTTATTGACTATTATAAAACGTATAACTATCTCTAATCTGGTGACATTCAGAAACAAAACATGCAGCTAGGTGTATATGTGTGGAATGTACTACCGACTGATATGAAATTGACACAAGACACAAAGACTTTTAACAAAAATGTTAAAGAGTGGCTCAAACAAAATCAGAGATGTGAGCACTTTTAAATAGCCTACTCTATGTTTTGCTGTAATTTTATGTAACTATGATGCAAAATTTTACTATTTTGTCTTTTAATTTTGCTCTTTTAATCAATTGTAACTGTCTTTACACAATTTTTATGTAAATCTTTACTTTTACCTTCTCTCATTTTCATTTTCTTAAAGCCTAACTAGGGACAGGAGATGGAAACTAGCAATAGCTATAATCTCTAGATGTGAAACATCAGTTACTTTTAGCTTGTTTGAAACAGGCTGAAGTTTTACTATATAATTTGCATTGTCCCTATCAAATAAACTTTATAAATAAATAAATGTTTAGGTATTTCAGCTAGACACAGTCTCATTGTTTCTTCATGTGATCCGGTTGCTGTGACTTGGCTCAAAAAGTTCTTTCTTACATCTTCATATACTGGGTAGATGAGGAGAAAGTGGGTTTCATCTTCAGTTTTTACTAAATCACAATGTTTACAAATTCTTTGGTCTCTAGGTTTCCAGTTTTTATGACAACCTCTTTCAATTTCTAATTTACGGTCGCTGAGTTTGTACATTACATACATATATATTAATAACAGCATAAAAGCCAATTTACAACTGCTAATAAAGAAAAAAATATTTATGACTGCAAATCTTGTGTGTTTCCTGACAAAGTGGTCTGGATTGAGCTTAACTTATTGTACAGTTGCAGTTATTACGTATGGTTGTACAAATTGTTACGGCACACCAAGATTTGGCTCAAGGCACACCAGTGTGACTTGCCACACTATTTGAGAAACACTAGGCTATGGGGTTCAGGTCAGGCAAGCAGAGTAACACCATGGTCAGAATACCAGTTTCTGGTAGTTTTGGCTTCCCTGTGGGCAGGTGCCAAGTCCTGCTGGAAAAGAAAAGCTTCTCATCAGATGGGAGCATGATGTGTGCTAAAAAGTCCTGCCAGATGGCTGTCAGTGTTGACTCTGGACTTGATAAAGCACAGTGGACCAACAGCAGCAGATGACATGGCACCACAAACCATCACTGACTGTGGGAACTGAAAACACTGGACTTCAAGCACCTTGGATTCTGTGCCTCTAAGATCTTCCTCCAGACTCTGGGATCTTGATTTCCAAATGAAATACAAAATTTGCTGTCTTCTAAAAACAGGGCTTTGCACCACTGAGCAGCAGTCCAGGTTTTTTCTCCATGGCCCAGCTGAGGGGCAGACAGCATTGTCTGTGGTTAAAGGGGGGGCTCAACACTAGAAACATGATACTTGTAGCCCATTTCCTGGACCCATATATGTGTGGTGGCTCTAGATACACTGAGTCCAGCCTCACTCCACTCCTTTTGAAGCTCCCTATAGTTCTTGAATCTGCTTTGTTTGAAATCCTCTGAAGGCTGAGCTCACCCCTGAAGCCTGTGCTCCTTTTCTTACCACAATTTTCCCTTCCAGTAGACTTTCCATGAATATGCTTTGATACAGCCTCTGAAAACAGCCTGCCCTATCAGCAATGACCTTCTGTGGCTTACCCTCCTTGTGAGGGATGTCAAAAGGCCGTCCTCTGGACATTTGTTTAGTCAGCAGTTTTCTTCATGACTTTGGTTGTGTGTACTGAACCACAGTGAGAGATTGAAGGCTCAGGAAAGCTTTGCAAATTGGACTTTTACACAATATTTTGATATTTTGGGACAGTAGATTTTTAAATTTTTCATGAGCTGTAACATGTAATCATCAAGATTAAACAAAAAAGTCTTGAACTGTTTCACTTTGTATGAAATTAATCTAAATTATTTCATTTCCCACTCTCTTTCTCCCTGATTTCCTTTATTATCCACTATCCTCTCTGATAAAAGGTCTAAAAATAATTTTATAATCTTAACTGTGTGAGAATAAGGAGGCATTGGCTTACAAATAGTTTTGTACCAACTGTCCCTGATTCTTTGTAATATAACGATGGCTTTTTAGCAATTTGGTTACCAACATTGTAGTAAAGCATGTCTATTGCTGTGATCACGCATGCACAAAACTCATTAAAATTTCCAGATGTTTTTTTGGATGATCTGCATGTGTTAATACAACTAATCAACCCAAATTTACCTAGAACTCTCTGTCCAGGCCTGTTTTGGCCTGCTGTTTCTGTGAGCAGTCAGGGTGAGCCCATCCATCTCAAAAACATGCCAAAAGGGGGCTCATGACATGTATATCATGCAACCAGGAAGCCAGAGGTGGAATCATTATGCTGCTTTCTGTTTGCCTGTTTACTCCTTTCCACACTTAGATTGACACTGTAAATATTTCCTATAAGCAAAGGGAAATTGCTGACATAGCATCAGACTTTGTTTTGCCCATAGTCTTGAATCTCTTGTATGCTGTACAACGGCAGCATCCAACAGCTGATTCCACACTGTAAGGGACGCATGTTAATTATAACTTTGGAAAATAAAATCGGGGTAGACTGTTATGAATTTGTCTGGATTTTTGTTGGAGTGCATGTGCGAAATATGATTGTATTAAAACAGAATATTTAAGAGCTTTACAGACTTCCAAGCTTACCTGTATGTTTTAAGGTATTTGTGTGTTCATGAATATTGATAGCGGTCCAATTTCAACCTTAAACCACTTTTAAAGCCTTTAATGCCACAAATATAAAAGTGGAAATGACACACATGAAACACGGCCGGATTGTTGGAGAAAATATCATAAAAAATGAACCACTGCATATCTGAAATGGACTACATATATAAATCTGAAAAGCGTGTTGTTAAATTCAAGCGCAGCACGTTGCCGGACTGTTTCTGTCTCATGTTTGTATTTACTTTCCCCTCCATCGTGATCTCTGACTCTGTCTCTTTCTTCCTGTCATTTAGCCGATCTTTGTTTCCTGTTTCTCTCTCTTACATACATGCAAACACACGCAGAATCACACACATTCTTTTGTTTGCCACCTGATAACAGGCAGTCATTCATACCGCCTCTCGACCCCCGTGGCCCCTGAACCCTGAGACCTAAATACGGAACAAGAACTGAGAGAGTGGTCACGCATTTGCTGACAGAGATTGCTCATGCAGACACACGAACACACAAAGCCAGAGAGAAGGAAAACATACAAGACCCATGAAGGAGGATCCCAGACATTTAAAGACTCTTTAGAAACTGAAAAAAATTCAATATGAGAAATACATAAAAAAAAAAAATATCAATAACTCCAAGACATTTATCTGGAACTGAAATGTCTCCCTCCACAGTAAACTGACCTGGATCTCCTCATCATTAGTCAAGATAAGATTCCACAAAGTTGTGCAGAATACAGTGCATTCAGAACGTATTCAGGTCTCTTTCATTTTTTTCAGTTTCCTTTTGTTGTGGCCTGATGTGACATTCTCATTGATCTACACACAGCACCCAATAAAGTCAAGGTGGAAACTGAATTTTTGGTAAATTTATTGAAATTAAAAACTGAAAGAACACACACATAGGTATTCAGACCCTTTACAACAACACTTGAAAATTAACTCCAGTTCCACCAATTTCTCTTGATTTTTGCTGAGATGTTTTACACTTCGATTGATGTCCACTGTCGGTAAATCAAACTGACTGGACATGATTTGGAAAGACAGACACCTCTATATACAAGGCCTCACAGCTGACAATGCATATCAGAACAAAAACCAAGCCATGAGGTCAGAGGAACTGCCTGCAGAGCTCAGAGACAGGATTGTTGCAAGGCACAGATCTGTCGAAGGCTACAAAAACAATTTCTACTGCTGTGAAGGTTTCCAAGAGCACAGTGACCTCTATTATTCTAAAATAGAAGTTTGGCTCAACCAGGACTCTTCCAAGAGCTGGTTGCATGGCCAAACTAAGCTATCAGAGGAGAAAGGCCTCAGCAAGAGAGGTGACCAAGAACCTGATGGTCACTCTGACTGAGGTGCAGGGATCCTGTGTGAAGATAGGACAAAGTTTCAGAAGGACAACCATCACTGCAGCTCTCCAACAATCATGGCTTGATGGCAAAATGGCTAGACTGAAGCCTCTCCGCAGTGTGAAACACATGAAAGCCTGCTTGGAGTTTGCAAAAAAGCACCTGAAGTCTCTCTGACAAAATTCTCTGGTCTGAGGAAACTAAGGCCCAGTCCACATGGAGATAAATTCAGGAGTATATGCACATTTTTTTGTCGTGTCGGTGTTTCATACACAGGGAAACAACGTTTTGGTAGGCCATAAATGCTACTTTTTGAAACCGGGTCCCAGAGTCAACAAATCTGTAAATGCTTACAATTTCGTCTCTGTGTGAACAGCAAACCGCATCTTTCTTGAAACAATTACGCCATACGTAGCGTAGCAGAAGCTACTGAACTTATTATGGCTTTTACAGCAAAATCCGACGCTCCCTTACCACCACTAAGAACAGCATACAACATATGTTCTTAAATCCACCACAGGGAACAACCAGAAGGACAACCAGGAGAAAGTTTGGGGCAATTTTCTGTAATCTTCACTCTTCTGGTGCATTTCTGTGGCAGTATTACAGCGCCACTTAAAGGCTTGACATATATATATATGCAGCATTTTCAGTTGTTTGCAGTGGTTCCGCGCTTACACGGACATTTCCTGTAACAGACCTGTGTTCACGGGAAACTTTCATAATGAAACGGAAATATATCGCTTTCGTCTCAGTGTGGACAAGGCCTGAGACCGAACTGCTTGGCATCAATTCTAAACGTTATGTCTAAAGGAAATTAGGCACTGCTCATCAGCTGCCCAATACCATCCCAACAGTGAAGCAGGATGGTGGCAGCATCATGTTGTGGGTTTTTTTTTTTTAACAGCAGGGATTGGGAGACTGATCCCGGTTGAGGGACAGCTGAATGAAAAAGTACAGAGACATCCTCAATGATAACCTGCTCTGCAGCACTCAGGACCTCAGACTGGGCCAAAGATTCACCTTCCAATATGACATTGACTCTAAGCACAACTATCTAATCCATCATCCTACAACCGCTGTATTGTGATATTCTCATTATCTCTGGTAATGTTTCCTGTGTGGTATCATGAGTTAGCCCCTGTTTAAATGATTTCAATGAATAAAAATACAGGCTCACTAAAACAAACATCCAAAGCAAGATGTCATGGAACAAGAAGCACAAACATGTCTGTGTCCAAACTTTATCCAACATTATCGTATCCACAGACACATGTGGGGCAGGTGTGGGGTCACTTTTAGGGTCAGTGGCCTCGGTCCAGCTCCCAAATATAGAGCACCCACTATTCAGGGATCTTTAAGTTCACTGCAGGTTCTCATATGACCACCATGAACCCTTTATGTAGGAGAGAAACACACACACCAAACACACACAACATACAATCATTCATGCAAACACTAACACGGACTCAGCACGTTCACACGGACTGACATGCTAGAGACATGCAATCCTTACATACATGTTTGTCCACTCCAACACATTCACGCAGAATCACACATGCTAGCGCTCTGACACGTCATTAAGATCTCTATCAGCCCGCTGTCTGAAAACACAAATGCTCATTTCCTCTCTACCCGCCCCCCGAAACCGTCACCCAAACCAACTTTTTTCTCGTCTCTCTTCTTCTGTTTCTCCTTCTTCTCTGACTCCAAACATATCCCTCTTTCTCTGCGTGACCGTGCCATTCACAGTGTCCATTCACAGAGTAACAGAGGACCTCTTCTACAGCTGAAACCTAACACTGACACTCTGACCCTACACCGTGACCTCTGCACTTCAAGCTAACGGCTCTGACACGTACAAACATGCCAGTCCATGTATGAGTGTCTATGTGTGTGCCCAGTTGCTGTGCATGGAAGCTGCAAACTGATCGACTTTACCCCCTCTAGCAGTATAAGTACTTCTGGACATTTGCTAACTTAAAAGGCTGAACTGATGTGAATAAAAATGCCTGGATATTTTTTTTTTGGGATGTTCTTAGGCATGAATACATCAAATTATGTGTAGCACTGCATTAAGGCTGATGTCTGCCCTACAATCTGGTACAAGAGTGCTCTGAAGTGTGGTGGCAGTGATGCGTCTTAGATCCTATGTGCAGATCCTGTGGAGTGTTTTCTGGTGAAGTTCACATCACTGATTTTTGACCTTGCTGATGATTTGCTGTAGATGATCTTTTGGGGGCTCTTAACCTGCTGGATGAGGAGGCTGAAGCACTGGGAATGTACGTCTCCTTGGTCAAAACAAGGATACAGGAATTTGAGAATGCCTTGTACCTGTTGGATCTTATCTGTGTCTGTGAGGGCGTGGAAGTTGTCACCTAGCTTGGTGGCATAATCCAACAATCTGCTGACTGTGAGGCTGAGATCAAGCGCAGACTTGGAATTGCACTTAGGGCGACTGGTTCACTGGGCAAGACAGTGTGGCAATCCTGCTATCTGAGCATGCAGACTACAGTCAGAATCTTTCAGGTCCCTGGTCCTCCCAGTCTTACTTTTTGTGCACCTTCTCTCCTGTACATTTTTTGGTATCGTTGACAAGACCATGTGTCTCCTGCTGATGTGCTCAAGAGATAGAGGGTTAAGAATACTGGGCCCCCAGGACTCAGTGAGCTGAATCAGATGTGTGGCCAACGCAGGCCTGGATGATGGCCACCAGAGGACCAGAGCGCTACAGGGCCAAGGTAGGTTGACGTGCTCCCATACCTGACTTGACCTGACCTGACTGCTATAAAGATAGATTAATATTACAGTGAGGGGCTTATGAGCTCTCTCCTTATCCACCATATTTGATTACCTTAGCACCTTTAATGTCATGCTTTGTATTCTGAGACCCTGACATAACAGATAAAATTTCATGCTGTGATGCTGTCAGTGAGCCTGTGTGTGTTTGTACATTTCATCACCAGTACATTTTTTCCAAAAAAAACTTAACAGCAACAGCAGCAGCAGACTCTGTGTTTAATTCTTTTTCATTAGTTTCCTCTTTTCTGTTCTTGAGTTGCTGCCTTTGGCTAAACCACTTCCCAACATCAGGACAGAAATACATTTGAAGGTATATTTTCTCAAGATATATTTACATGTTACTTATGATTTTTTTTCTGGATAGGAGGACAGAGTCAGAAACAGGAATGAGAGAGAATCATGTCCAGTCAGTTTGATTTACCGACAGTGGACATCAATCAAAGTGTAAAACATCTCAGCAAAAATCAAGAGAAATTGGTGGAACCTGAGTTAATTTTCAAGTGTTGTTGTAAAGGGTCTGAATACCTACAGTTGAAACCAGAAGTTTACATACACTATATAAAAAGGCACATAAACTTTTTTTTCTCACCGTCTAACGTTAAATAGATTAAACTTTTCCTGTTTTTGGTCAATTAGGATTACCAAAATTATTTCTATTTGCTAAAGGCCAGAATAATGAGAGAGATAATTTTTTAGACAATTTTTTATTATTTTCTTGAGAGTCAGAAGTTTACATACATTTCATTAGTATTTGGTAGCACTGCCTTTAAACTGTATGACTTGGGTCAAACGTTTTGGATATGCTTCCACAAGCTTCTCACAGTAGTTTGCAGGAATTTTGGCCCATTCCTCCTGGCAGAACTGGGGTAACTGAGCCAAGTTTGTAGGCCGCCTTGCTCGCACATGCCTTTTCAGCTCTGCCCATAAATTTTCAATGGGATTGAGATCAGGACTTTGTGATGGCCACTCCTAAACATTGACTTTGTTATCCTTAAGCCACTTTGTAACCAGTTTGGCAGTATGCTTAGGGTCATTGTCCATTTGGAAAACCCATTTGCGCCCAAGCTTTAACTTCCTGGCTGATGTCTTGAGATGTTGCTTCAGTATTTCCACATAATGTTCTTTCCTCATGATGCCATCTATTTTGTGAAGTGCACCAGTCCCTCCTGCAGCAAAACAACCCCACAACATGATGCTGCCACCCCCATGTTTCACAGTTGGGATGGTGTTCTCAGGCTTGCAAGCTTCCCCCTTTCTTCTCCAAATGTAACGATGGTCATTATGGCCAAAAAGTTCAATTTTAGTTTCGTCAGACCACAGAACATGTCTCCAAAAATTAAGGTCTTTGTCCCTGTGTGCATTTGCAAACTATAATCTGGCTTTTTAATGTTTCTTTTGGAGTAATGGCATCTTCCTGGGAGAGTGGCCTTTCAGCCCATGTCAGTACAGGACTCGTTTGACTGTTGATAATGACACACTCTTACCAGCTTCAGCCAGCATCTTCACAAGGTCTTTTGCTTTTGTTCTTGGGTTGAGATGCACTTTTCGGACCAAAGCACGTTCATCTCTGGGACACAGAGCCTGTCTTCTTCCTGAGCGGTATGATGGCTGGACATTCCCATGGTGTTTATACTCGCATATAATTGTTTAAACAGATGAACGTGGCACCTTCAGGCATTTGGAAATTGCACCCAAGGATGAACCAGACTTGTGCAAGTCCACAATTCTCTTCCTGATATCTTGGCTGATTTCTTTTGATTTTCCCCTGATGTTACACAAAGAAGCAGTGTGTTCCAGGTGTGCCTTAAAATACATCCACAGGTGTGCCTCTGATTAACTCAAATGTTGTCAATAAACCTATCAGAGGCTTCCAAAGACATGACATCATCATCTGGGCTTTCCCAAATTGTTTAAAGGCATAGTAATCTTAGTGTATGTAAACTTCTGACTTTGAAGAAAAGTAATAAAAATTGTCTTAAAAAATCCTTTTCTCATTATTCTGGCATTTAGCAAATAGAAATAATTTTGGTAATCCTAATTGACCAAAAACAGGAAAAGTTTAGTCTGATTTAATGTCAGACGGTGAGAGAAAAAAGTTTATGTGCCTTTTTATATAGTGTATGTAAACTTCTGGTTTCAACTGTATGTGTGTGTTATTTTAGTTTTTAATTTCAAAAAATTTACCAACAATTCAGTTTCCACCTTGACTTTAATGAAATTTGAAAATCTGTTTTATATACAGCACCCAAACTTTTTGGTAATTGTTGTTGTAAATTTGCATTTGATAGACTTTAAAGTTTGTCACACAGGAAAATCTCTAGGCATTATTCATTTTGATCTAATTGAATAACATGAAATGAATATTACAGGAATATCAATTTGCCATCAAAACACACATACAAGGATGATGGCGTGACAGCAGGTGTATAAACTGTGCCAACATCACGCTGAGACAAAGTTCCAGTCAAAAGGGGTCAGAAATAGATCAAATAGAACGAAGGACTCCTAATGAGAAACAAATGACAACAGAGAAGCATCTGATCTGAACATCAATCGCACGTCTGTTAAACAAATGGTGGACAGACAGCTTTTAAATCACATGCTTATGAATAAGACTGTGTCAGCCTGGAGCTCTTAATTAGCACAACATGCTTTAAAGCAGCTAATAGACTGGAAAGCACAGAGGAACATTCCAGTCTTTCTTGCCTTTTATTTCAAGTAGTTTATACTTCTAACTAAAAAAATAATCCAAAAGAAAAAAATAAAAAATTAAAATGATTTCTTCTATTAAGCAGCAGGTATACAGGAAGGTTACCTGAGACAATCCTGCACAAGTGCTTGAAATAGCATAAAAAACATTCTTTTCAAGTGCGGAAACTTAATGAACATCAGCTGATTCTGCTTTCAACTCTACAAACTTCACGTTTCACCTGACAAAGTGAAGCATTACAGTGAATTCATATTCTGCTGATGTATACTGCCAGTATGTAGGTAGAAATTTCCACATCTGCTCACTCCCTGAAGAGCACAAAAACTGCTGATGTGCCACAGAACTGATGAAGAGTATCCTTTAGGTAGAGATACAAGGATCACTCAAGGATAAGAACAGCAGTGTTTCTTTAACCTTGATTCTTTCATCACATGAGCATGTCGGAACAAGTAATTGGACCTAGGTACCTGATTTAAGCCCTGCTGACTAATTCTGACTGAAACTGCCTCTTCTTTTACTGACTCTTCAAATAATTAAAAGTTTTGCCATGCCAAGGACCCCTATAGCAAAACCTCTGGTGTCTGCAAAATTTAAACATTTCTTTTGCTAAATTTATGTTTTTGCTCCCAGGGTTAGTCAAGCAGTATGCTTTGACTTTCCAGGAAGCACATAGCAAGAAATCTCTAAATAGATGGCTACATTAATTACAATGCATACGGAATATGATAAAATTAGTTTAAAGGCAACAAATCTGTACAATGAATCTCAATATGAGGGTGCAACAGGCTTTATTCTATAAAGGAGGAGGCTGGGGTGGAGGAGCTTAAGCTTTGCCAGCAGCAGCAGAATGGTGCAGTAGCATTCATGCAAAAAGGCATTAGTGAGAAGTATGTCACATTTAAATACTCCGCTGTGATGAGAGAAAGAGCTGAGAGGGGATATTTGGGATCAGCTGGCCGTCAGCTGATCACAGCTGGGTGTACGACAGCTGTGCCCTGCATGAACTAACGCTGAGCTTCATTTGTGTTATGCATGAAATGTGGTGCTGAATTGCTAACTATCAGAAGTCCACAGGTAATACTGATTTCATGTGAAAAGGGCTCTAGACATCCAAATTGAGTATTTTTTGTTTAGTTTTTATAGAGGCAGTGAACACTGACACTGACATTTGCACCAAACAGACAAAAATCTGCATTTTATGGCATTTATAGCTTTACAGACTCTGCTTTGAAAAATTGTTTTCTGCCTCTAACCAACTTAACTATTCAGAGACCATGTCCTGTCCTGCACTGCCTCGGCTCTGAGAGCTCCGGCTTTAGTGACGTCAGTGCTGGAGCCAATGGCCCAAACAGGTAGAGCTCAGGACCACCACAGTCCACCACTACACTGTAGCCTGCTTCAGGGGACTCTGGAGGGGAAAAATCCTCCACCTCAAAAGACTGCTATGAGGCAGCAGTGTTGCGGGACTCTGTGCCACTCTCTGACAAGGGGACACCACCATCACTCCTGCCTCATCTGGAAAACCCTGTCCTTTTCCAGTACCAAACTGGCCATTTCGTACACATTTTTCAAAAGTCTGAAGTGGGTGAAGTTAGCTTTGAGCTGGGGGTCTACTGACACTTTAATTATCAAAAATTTGCAAAAAATTGCAAAAAAAAAAAAAAAAAAAAAAAAAATCCTATATGGGGTGTTGTCAAGAGGAAGATAAGAGACACCAGACTCAACAATACAGATGAGCTGAGGGCTGCTATCAGAGCAACCTGGGCTTCATAACAGCCCAGCAGTGCTACAGGCTGGCTGGCCCCATGCCATTCCTTATAGATGCAGTGATTTGTGCAGAAGGAGCTCCAACCAATTACCGAGTGGATAAATGAACATAATTTTCGAGAAGTTCAACATTTCAGCATTTTAAATGCTCATTTTGATTTGTGTATTTTAATGTTTCAAGTTTTTGAGATCATGGATTTTTGAATCCTGTGAGCTGTGAGCCAATATCATCAACATTAAAACAAAAAAAGGTCTTGAAATATTTCATTTTGTACAAGATGAAACTAGAATTTATGGAAGTTTCTTTTTTAAATTAAATCACTGGAAAAAATGAACTATTTTGAGGTGCATCTGCATAAATAATGGTGGGGCAGCGACAATTTTGAGGACTTTGTGATGGGACCCAAATGCATATTTTAACTGGAATGTTCCCTGCAAAAAAACAATATCAACTGGAACAGTCCAAGTACTTCATAACCCGATGAACCATTTATTAAAATGATGTTTACACAATTTATTTAATCCTTTCTGTTTACTATTTAATCTTATTTCCCACTGTTCTGTCTTTTTCATTCCTTCATGCATCATGCATAGGCCACCAGCTTTTGTGTCTGTGTGCATGTTGGTGTGTACAGCGGCTGAGGTATCCTGGGAACATTATTGGTTATTCTAGACGATCGGCCCGTGACATTTAATAACAAGCTCCCGTCGTCTAATCTAAAATGCCTGCAGCTCTCCAGGTACGCAGGTCCGGCTCAGTATCAGGTGCACAGAACAGATGAGCCTCTGAACCAGAAAAGCACAAACACACATGCATGCAGGCGCTCATTCGACTCGACCCTAGTCTTCAACAATGCCACATTTGTCTAACAGCTGATCTCCATATGATAAGAGATAAAAGTATATTAGGCAGGACAGCCACACACACACAATCATGCCTTCAGATGGTTATCGTATTTACATAATCATTAGTTGTGGATGAGACTCCCTCATGATCTGTGTGCTGTTCCTGCTGGTATTAGAAGCAATTACTGCTTGAGAGATAAGCCATATATACACACCATATATACGTGTTTGCAGGGTGTGTGTGCAAACACACTCACTTCATTTGCATGCAGTGAGAAAAAGTTGACTTTTTAATCCGTGTAAACATGTTAGTCTGACTGAAAGTGTACAAAATCTTACATCTCAAAGGCAGGATGATAGTCCCAGGCAATCTGAGCATGCGTCATAGTTCCTTTGACCCAGAGTTTGAACATCATAAATATGAAGCATTGTAAAGGGATTGTGTTCACCCCGTTTGTCACAACAGTTAAAAGTAGAGTAAGTTTAGATTTTACAGATCAGTAAAGGTCGTCCATGTTTTCAATGTTCAATACGCAACCAGTTTGCTGACTGCCAACTTGTCAGCAAGGTCAACAGGAACTAGGTCCAAAATGGTGCACACCAAAAGTCTCCAGTTGTTTCTGCACTGTTGTTCAACCTATTTTCAAAAATGTTTGGGCGCTGTGTAAATGTAAATAAAACAGAATGCAATTGTTGTCAAATCTCATTAACCCATATTTCTACTGTGAAGCCATGCTGTTGTGATGGCTGTGGTATGTGGTTTAGCATTGTCTTATTGAAATATGCAAGGCCTGAAAGTAACGTGGATAGAAGCATATGTTGCTCTAAAACCTCTATATATTTTTTAGTGTTGAAAGTTCTTTTCCACATGTGTAAGCAGCCAATAGGCACCAATGCAACCCCATACCATCTGGGGCTGTGTTTAGTGTCCTCTTTAGAGTCTGTGGTTTCCAACAAGAATTTCAAATTTGGATTAATCCGACCACTAGAGGTGGGAATCTTTAGGCACCTCACGATTCGATTATGCTTCATAGGGCTACGATTCGATTCTTAATTGATTATTGATGCATTTTGATTCTCTTGTTTATTTTTTACATTTCTGTCTTTCTCACTGTCAAACATAATAAAAAACATCACATTTGTGTTTAGAAAAGAAGAGATGAACTAAGTTTCCACTATCCTCTAATGGGAGATGTGTGTAAGTTGGAAATTTACAATTACACTGAACCAAAGGCAGCAGCACTCTTTCACTGTAACATTTCTGAAATTACAAACGTAAAAATGTTCTTTCTCACAGATGAACAACTGGTAATCTAAATCTTGTTGTTACATGCTGCATGTCAGAGTTCCATGTTTTTGTTCCTGCTGTTCCCCAGTATTAAATATTTAAATTATTAGCTATTATCAATTATTGAACATTTATAAAGCGATTCAGAATCTTCCACCTGCACAATGTGATGTATCTGAGAATCAATTATTTCTCCCACCTCTACTGACCACAGAACAGTTTTCCATTTTGCCTAAGTCCATTTGAAATGAGCCCAGAGAAAATTACAGTGTGTCACATATGTCTTCTTTGCATAACACAACTTTCACTTGTATTTGTGATCGCACAGTGAACCATGTTGCTGAACAATGATTTCCAGAACAGAATCATAACTGCTTAGTTTGCATGCTGTGTCACCAGAGGGCCCGAAGGTGACAAGCATCCATTATCTACCTTAAGCTCTGTCTCTTTCGTGCAAATATTTCTCCAGATTTTTTTAATCTTTTGATATTACTGACTGTAGATGGCGGGGTATTCAAAGTAAAGTAAATTAAAGTAAAGTAAAGTAAAGTAAAGTAAAGTAAAGTAAAGTAAAGTAAAGTAAAGTAAAGTAAAGTCATACTTTATTAATCCCTGAAGGGAAATTCACAGTTTACACTCTATTGTTTTACATGCTACACACACATTGACGGAGTGATGGCCTTGCTGCTCTCGTTGAAGCGTTGCCGTGAGCTGCTGGGGGTTTTGTGCCTTGTTCAAGGGCACTTTGACAGTGCTCTGGAAGTGATCTGGCACCTCTACAGCTTCAAGGTCTTAATTTTAACATGAGGAGTATTTTTCTGAAAATTTTCCACCTCTGCCTATCTTTACTTTTGAGAGACACTGCCTCTCTAAAATGCTCCTTTTATACCCTGTCATGCTGCTTACCTGTTACCAGTTAAACTAATTAGTTGCAAAATGCTCCACCACCTGTTTTTCATTAATACCCTACTATTTTAAGATGTGTTGCTGCCATCAACTTCAAAATGAGCGAATATTTTTCTTGAAATGGTAAAATGTCTTAGTTTCAACATCTGATATGTCATTTCTGCTGTGGTTTTTAGGCCCTACATAACAGTGCTATTGTGTCATGGTCATGCTGTAACTAGTGCCTTCCTTTTTTTCTATTTTACTGCTATTGCACCCTGGTCACTTTGTGATAATGCTTTGCATTTCATATCTCATAGAATAGGGCTTATCTGTTGCTTTATTTATCTAGTGTGTTTGGCCTTAGCATCTGAAATAAATCTAGCAATTTACGATTCATCTGTGAATATTTTAGACAATCAATTTACTTTCATACTATTTTTACTGAGTAGGACTTATTTATTGTTCTATGTGATAATCTGTTGTTGTTTGTGATGATTTATTCTACTGCATAAAACTGGTCTGAGATGACAAAACTGGCTTCATTTTAGCTTGAGGCTGGCGTGTGACCTAGAGCTATGCAGCCGTATGGATTTCTCCTTAGATAACTCAGGCCCATTTCCTAGGGTACATTGTGCTGAAAGCAGAAAGGCTCGGCACTCTGTGGCAGTGTGATAGATGACATTCTCAATAGCTGTTTGTGGCTAGACTAGATCAACTTTGAGATGGCTATTTTAAGGTGTTATTAGGTACTATGTGAAGTTATCTGTTGTTTTCTGTTGTTGTGGCTGTATCTTGCTATTACTATCACTTGACTATATTGTAAATATAAATGTGCAAAGAGAAACAAAATACAACACCACATCAACGTTACAGAAGTAACTTGGTTTTAAATTGTCAGAAAGACCAAAACATACCCTCACAGCACACAAAAACACACTCGCACAGACCAAATCCGACCCCTCTGCCCCTCCCCGCGGCTTGGAGAAATTACTGCCACCTGAAGCGGAACCCTGTCCATCATGCAGAGGCCCCCTGAAGCCCCACAGGTGTCCTTTAACATGTCCAAAGGTTCCCCTCCTCCCCCTCTGGCTCTGCATGTGGCTATTCATCTGCTGCAGAGGAGGACATCAAAACAAAACACATCCTAGGGGCGAAAAGCTCACAGTTAAACGTGCTCATGAATTACTCCAGAGTGAAGACACAGCGTGGTGTGACGGGACAATCACACTTGAATGTAGATCTCACGTAATGAATTTTAACAGAGTTTTCAGAGCACTGCTCTCAAGAAGCTCGATTAGTATTCCTGCTGCATCTTTCTCATCAAACCCCTTTCAGTGTTTCAGTGTCTGCTGCACACATTGACTTCAGTGCTGTAACTGCAGTTTAACTTCTCTTTGTTCTGCTTTCCATTTCCACTTGTGAGTGCTTTTTTTTAACAAGTTGACCCGTAGCTACGAACCAAAGAACAAATCACTTCATCCTGAGCAGACATGCAGAGCAAAGATGAACAGAAATGGAGACAGGAGAAAAACACTCCTAACCACAAAAGCACAAATATGTGTTTCTAAACCACGCAAGAGCTGGCTGCAGTTTTAAGTACTGCTGAACAAATGGGGTTTGTTTAAAAAAATTAGAAATGGAGCATTTCTCAGGTCTCACTTAATGCTGCTGAAGTAAAAAAAGCTGCAGATTTGCCAAATTTGCTGACATTGACGAGAAGATGCTGACAACATATTATCCATGGCAGCAAATAAATGCTTTCCACTGGCCCATGGTTCATCTTCCTCTGCAGTGAAAGAACAGAGATTTGTTTTTTGCCAAAGCTTAAAATATTGAATTTTAACAAACTGACGGAAATATAAATAGAGAATTTCTCTGATACCAAGACCTGGTAAAAATACACCTCTTGCCACAACAGCTAAACCCTACATTTTCCACATTAATGCCAAAGGGTAGGGTGTTCTGATTGTTGTTGGAGGAGGGTGAAGTGCTAGGGGTAAATGCCCCTTCAAATTGAGATTTTCTAAAGGCGTGTCTCAAACTAAGTGCTATGGAAAATCATCAGCAAGATTGCTGCTCAAGTGACAAAGAAGTGTACGAACACAACCCACAAATCCCAAACACTCTGTGTCTGAAGCAAGGCATGCACAATGTGATTCTGCTGTGGTGTGCATCAGATCAAGATAGTAAATGAGATCATGTGACTACGAGTCTAATTTGAGACTAACATGCAAACAACAGATTGCTTTGTTCTTCTGAGGGTCATTTACTGTTCATTTTGATTTTCATTATCATTATTCCATAACATTTTTGCTTTGTGTCATTGGTTGGTTCATCAGGAAATTAACAGGTTTATGATTTCCAGAAAAGAAATTCCAGAAAAAAAATCAAATCCTGTGGTTCTCAATCTCCAAATGTTTAGCCTCTCTTTGTCCATGACATCCTATTACCTCTGGGACACTCTGACTGACCGATGGCCTTTGGCTGGTGCTGCAGGATGAGACACAGTGTTGATATAGTGATGAGATTAACCGTTGAGAAGTCTGGGCATTGTGTAATATTTAGAAATTGACAGATGCTCCTGCATCAGATTGAAATTGAAGAGCTTTGTGGCACTAACTGCTGTTGTTTCCACCTTTCTAGATCTTTGCTTGTGTTGTACTTACTCTCACATGTAAGTTGCTTTGGAAAAAGTGTCTGCTAAATTGCACTGTAACATTGTAACATGTGTTCTTGTTCCTGTTTTGGTAGATCTTTTCTACTTGGATTAATGCATTTTGGCAGCAGCATTTGCTAAAATTAGACTCAGTGCATTTCAAGATTGGATTGCTGGGGACCGACCAGAGCATATACTGGAAAACTGCAAAGATTGCCTGGAAAGCAGCAGTTTTCTCCAGATTGTGCTTCTTGTGCAGATCACTGCACAGACTGAGTATGTGGAAAATAAGGGTTTGTAGTTTCTGTGCATTTTAAAAAAATCAAAGATGACATATTTGGAAATGTCAGGTAACATCACTACTGTATACATATGATTTAGTGCTGCTCAATGATGTCAAAAATCATTATCAAGACCATTTTGACTGATATGAAAATCAAAATAAGAACCACTTGACTCATGACTTTCAAATGGTAAAAAGATTCATATTGTTGCCTTGTGGGGCAACCATGACCCTGTGACAAATTTTCGAAGTTATTTTATATTTTTTCAACTCTGGATCCTCAAAACTAAATTTGTTTCTTGTGACTAACCTTTTGTATTAAGCAATGGTTGATTTTGAAACACCAACCTTGTCTTTGGACAGGAATTTCTTTGAAATTATTCTTTCCAAAACACACACAAATTCTCTAAACATCCATGAAAATTCTTCAAAATATCTTAGAAGTATCCAATAAAAAGTATCCAAACATTTCTTTAATTAGACCCCAATTGCTGCATTGAAACTTTACCATAAGCCTAATCATTCAAATAAAAACTTCCCCAAAAAATTCAAAGTAAATTCCTGAAAATTTTCAAGAAAATTTCCCATGTTTCAAAGCAAAAATTTAACATCCAACATCCACACAAATTCCCAGAATTTCCATAGAAATTTTGTATATTTGTACATGTTTTGGTTTATTTTGGTATAAATTGCTTGTACAGTCAATTTTCAAAAGTCAATTTGTTATATGTTAATTTATCTGATTTTTTTATTCTATTCTGAGTACCTGGTTTCATTCTATTCATGTGTCGCATGCTGCAGAATGACAACAAAGCTCCTTAAAACCCTGAATCGTTGAAAATTCTTTAAAACGCAGAGCAAATTTCTTCAAAATTTCAAATGAAATGCTCCAAACTATACAATCATATCCCCTATATTTCCATAATTATACTTTAAAAATTCCCATCAGAGTCCAAAAGGCTTACAATTAAATTTCTCCAATTAACAGGAAAAAGAACCACAAAAAAATCAAAGCAAATGTCCCCAAAATTTTCAATTAAACTCTCCAAAATAAAAAAAAAATTCCCTAAACTTCCATGAAAATACCTTTCAATTCCAAATCAAATTTCCTTATGATTCCAATTAAATTTCCCAAATTTCCATAAAAATGCAACGACAAAAATCCAAGACAATCACATTAAAAACTTCCAATGAAACTCACCAAAATATACAAACACATTTCCTAAATTTCCATGAAAGTACTTAAACATTCCCAATCCAAGTCCAACAGGACTACAAATAAATTTCAAAGATTTCCAGGAAAACGCCCAAAAAAAGTACTTAGCAAATGTGCCCAAAATCTTCAGTGAAGCCTTCAATAATCTACAGTAATTTTTCCTAAATTTCCATAAAAATACCTTAAAATTTTAAATTAAAAGCCCAAAAGATTATAAATACTT